>NW_026605124.1:0-139237 GCF_945859705.1 Episyrphus balteatus | reverse complement strand
AAGTTTTAAGTGCGTAGTTTTGATTTTATGGGATTTTGAATTTTGCAATGTTTGACCCCAAAAAGACTAATATTAACGGAGTTATAGCCATTTTTGTGAAAAAATACGATTTTTTTTTAGGTGCATGTTTTTATGCCTAAATTGTATCTAATTCGAAGGGGAATGAATAGCAGAGTACAAAAATGTATTTTTTATAAGTTTTGGGTGCGTAGTTTTGATTTTATGGGATTTTGAATTTTGCAAAGTTTGACCCCAAAAAGACTAATATTAACGGAGTTATAGCCATTTTTGTGAAAAAATACGATATTTTTTTAAGGTGCATGTTTTTATGCCTAAATTGTATCTAATTCGAAGGGGAATGAATAGCAGAGTGCAAAAATGTATTTTTTATAAGTTTTGGGTGCGTAGTTTTGATTTTATGGGATTTTGAATTTTGCATAGTTTGACCCCAAAATGACTAATATTAACGGAGTTTTAGCCATTTTTGTGAAAAAATACGATATTTTTTTAAGGTGCATGTTTTTATGCCAAAATTGTATCTAATTCGAAGGGGAATGAATAGCAGAGTACAAAAATGTATTTTTTATAAGTTTTGGGTGCGTAGTTTTGATTTTATGGGATTTTGAATTTTGCTAGTTTGACCCCAAAAAGACTAATATTAACGGAGTTATAGCCATTTTTGTGAAAAAATACGATATTTTTTTAAGGTGCATGTTTTTATGCCTAAATTGTATCTAATTCGAAGGGGAATGAATAGCAGAGTACAAAAATGTATTTTTTATAAGTTTTGGGTGCGTAGTTTTGATTTTATGGGATTTTGAATTTTGCAAAGTTTGACCCCAAAAAGACTAATATTCACGGAGTTATAGCCATTTTTGTGAAAAAATATGATATTTTTTTAAGGTGCATGTTTTTATGCCTAAATTGTATCTAATTCGAAGGGGAATGAATAGCAGAGTACAAAAATGTATTTTTTATAAGTTTTGGGTGCGTAGTTTTGATTTTATGGGATTTTGAATTTTGCAAAGTTTGACCCCAAAAAGACTAATATTAACGGAGTTTTAGCCATTTTTGTGAAAAAATACGATATTTTTTTAAGGTGCATGTTTTTATGCCAAAATTGTATCCAATTCGAAGAGGACTGAGTAGCAGAGTACAAAAATGTATTTTTTATAAGTTTTGGGTGCGTAGTTTTGATTTTATGGGATTTTGAATTTTGCATAGTTTGACCCCAAAAAGACTAATATTAACGGAGTTTTAGCCATTTTTGTGAAAAAATACGATATTTTTTTAAGGTGCATGTTTTTATGCCTAAATTGTATCTAATTCGAAGGGGAATGAATAGCAGAGTACAAAAATGTATTTTTTATAAGTTTTGGGTGCGTAGTTTTGATTTTATGGGATTTTGAATTTTGCAAAGTTTGACCCCAAAAAGACTAATATTAACGGAGTTATAGCCATTTTTGTGAAAAAATACGATATTTTTTTAAGGTGCATGTTTTTATGCCTAAATAGTATCTAATTCGAAGGGGAATGAATAGCAGAGTACAAAAATGTATTTTTTATAAGTTTTGGGTGCGTAGTTTTGATTTTATGGGATTTTGAATTTTGCAAAGTTTGACCCCAAAAAGACTAATATTAACGGAGTTTTAGCCATTTTTGTGAAAAAATACGATATTTTTTTAAGGTGCATGTTTTTATGCCAAAATTGTATCCAATTCGAAGAGGACTGAGTAGCAGAGTACAAAAACTTATTTTTTTTAAGTTTGGGTTGCGTAGTTTTGATTTTATGGGATTTTGAATTTTGCATAGTTTGACCCCAAAAAGACTAATATTAACGGAGTTATAGCCATTTTTGTGAAAAAATACGATATTTTTTTAAAGTGCATGTTTTTATGCCAAAATTGTATCTAATTCGAAGGGGAATGAATAGCAGAGTGCAAAAATGTATTTTTTATAAGTTTTGGGTGCGTAGTTTTGATTTTATGGGATTTTGAATTTTGCAAAGTTTGACCCCAAAAAGACTAATATTAACGGAGTTATAGCCATTTTTTTGAAAAAATACGATATTTTTTTAAGGTGCATGTTTTTATGCCTAAATTGTATCTAATTCGAAGGGGAATGAATAGCAGAGTACAAAAATGTATTTTTTATAAGTTTTGGGTGCGTAGTTTTGATTTTATGGGATTTTGAATTTTGCAAAGTTTGACCCCAAAAAGACTAATATTAACGGAGTTATAGCCATTTTTGTGAAAAAATACGATATTTTTTTAAGGTGCATGTTTTTATGCCTAAATTGTATCTAATTCGAAGGGGAATGAATAGCAGAGTACAAAAATGTATTTTTTATAAGTTTTGGGTGCGTAGTTTTGATTTTATGGGATTTTGAATTTTGCAAAGTTTGACCCCAAAAAGACTAATATTAACGGAGTTATAGCCATTTTTGTGAAAAAATACGATATTTTTTTAAGGTGCATGTTTTTATGCCTAAATTGTATCTAATTCGAAGGGGAATGAATAGCAGAGTACAAAAATGTATTTTTTATAAGTTTTGGGTGCGTAGTTTTGATTTTATGGGATTTTGAATTTTGCATAGTTTGACCCCAAAAAGACTAATATTAACGGAGTTTTAGCCATTTTTGTGAAAAAATACGATATTTTTTTAAGGTGCATGTTTTTATGCCTAAATTGTATCTAATTCGAAGGGGAATGAATAGCAGAGTACAAAAATGTATTTTTTATAAGTTTTGGGTGCGTAGTTTTGATTTTATGGGATTTTGAATTTTGCAAAGTTTGACCCCAAAAAGACTAATATTCACGGAGTTATAGCCATTTTTGTGAAAAAATATGATATTTTTTTAAGGTGCATGTTTTTATGCCTAAATTGTATCTAATTCGAAGGGGAATGAATAGCAGAGTACAAAAATGTATTTTTTATAAGTTTTGGGTGCGTAGTTTTGATTTTATGGGATTTTGAATTTTGCAAAGTTTGACCCCAAAAAGACTAATATTAACGGAGTTTTAGCCATTTTTGTGAAAAAATACGATATTTTTTTAAGGTGCATGTTTTTATGCCTAAATTGTATCTAATTCGAAGGGGAATGAATAGCAGAGTACAAAAATGTATTTTTTATAAGTTTTGGGTGCGTAGTTTTGATTTTATGGGATTTTGAATTTTGCAAAGTTTGACCCCAAAAAAACTAATATTCACGGAGTTATAGCCATTTTTGTGAAAAAATATGATATTTTTTTAAGGTGCATGTTTTTATGCCTAAATTGTATCTAATTCGAAGGGGAATGAATAGCAGAGTACAAAAATGTATTTTTTATAAGTTTTGGGTGCGTAGTTTTGATTTTATGGGATTTTGAATTTTGCAAAGTTTGACCCCAAAAAGACTAATATTAACGGAGTTATGGCCATTTTTGTGAAAAAATACGATATTTTTTTAAGGTGCATGTTTTTATGCCAAAATTGTATCTAATTCGAAGGGGAATGAATAGCAGAGTACAAAAATGTATTTTTTATAAGTTTTGGGTGCGTAGTTTTGATTTTATGGGATTTTGAATTTTGCAAAGTTTGACCCCAAAAAGACTAATATTAACGGAGTTATAGCCATTTTTGTGAAAAAATACGATATTTTTTTAAGGTGCATGTTTTTATGCCTAAATTGTATCTAATTCGAAGGGGAATGAATAGCAGAGTACAAAATGTATTTTTTATAAGTTTTGGGTGCGTAGTTTTGATTTTATGGGATTTTGAATTTTGCAAAGTTTGACCCCAAAAAGACTAATATTAACGGAGTTATAGCCATTTTTGTGAAAAAATACGATATTTTTTTAAGGTGCATGTTTTTATGCCTAAATTGTATCTAATTCGAAGGGGAATGAATAGCAGAGTACAAAAATGTATTTTTTATAAGTTTTGGGTGCGTAGTTTTGATTTTATGGGATTTTGAATTTTGCAAAGTTTGACCCCAAAAAGACTAATATTAACGGAGTTATAGCCATTTTTGTGAAAAAATACGATATTTTTTTAAGGTGCATGTTTTTATGCCCAAATTGTATCTAATTCGAAGGGGAATGAATAGCAGAGTACAAAAATGTATTTTTTATAAGTTTTGGGTGCGTAGTTTTGATTTTATGGGATTTTGAATTTTGCAAAGTTTGACCCCAAAAAGACTAATATTAACGGAGTTATAGCCATTTTTGTGAAAAAATACGATATTTTTTTGAGGTGCATGTTTTTATGCCTAAATTGTATCTAATTCGAAGGGGAATGAATAGCAGAGTACAAAAATGTATTTTTTATAAGTTTTGGGTGCGTAGTTTTGATTTTATGGGATTTTGAATTTTGCAAAGTTTGACCCCAAAAAGACTAATATTAACGGAGTTATAGCCATTTTTGTGAAAAAATACGATATTTTTTTAAGGTGCATGTTTTTATGCCCAAATTGTATCTAATTCGAAGGGGAATGAATAGCAGAGTACAAAAATGTATTTTTTATAAGTTTTGGGTGCGTAGTTTTGATTTTATGGGATTTTGAATTTTGCAAAGTTTGACCCCAAAAAGACTAATATTAACGGAGTTATAGCCATTTGTGTGAAAAAATACGATATTTTTTTAAGGTGCATGTTTTTATGCCTAAATTGTATCTAATTCGAAGGGGAATGAATAGCAGAGTACAAAAATGTATTTTTTATAAGTTTTGATTTTATGGGATTTTGAATTTTGCAAAGTTTGACCCCAAAAAAAAATAATATTAACGGAGTTATAGCCATTTTTGTGAAAAAATACGATATTTTTTTAAGGTGCATGTTTTTATGCCCAAATTGTATCTAATTCGAAGGGGAATGAATAGCAGAGTACAAAAATGTATTTTTTATAAGTTTTGGGTGCGTAGTTTTGATTTTATGGGATTTTGAATTTTGCAAAGTTTGACCCCAAAAAGACTTATATTAACGGAGTTATAGCCATTTTTGTGAAAAAATACGATATTTTTTTAAGGTGCATGTTTTTATGCCCAAATTGTATCTAATTCGAAGGGGAATGAATAGCAGAGTACAAAAATGTATTTTTTATAAGTTTTGGGTGCGTAGTTTTGATTTTATGGGATTTTAAATTTTGCAAAGTTTGACCCCAAAAAGACTAATATTAACGGAGTTATAGCCATTTTTGTGAAAAAGTACGATATTTTTTTAAGGTGCATGTTTTTATGCCTAAATTGTATCTAATTCGAAGGGGAATGAATAGCAGAGTACAAAAATGTATTTTTTATAAGTTTTGGGTGCGTAGTTTTGATTTTATGGGATTTTGAATTTTGCAAAGTTTGACCCCAAAAAGACTAATATTAACGGAGTTATAGCCATTTTTGTGAAAAAATACGATATTTTTTTAAGGTGCATGTTTTTATGCCTAAATTGTATCTAATTCGAAGGGGAATGAATAGCAGAGTACAAAAATGTATTTTTTATAAGTTTTGGGTGCGTAGTTTTGATTTTATGGGATTTTGAATTTTGCAAAGTTTGACCCCAAAAAGACTAATATTAACGGAGTTATAGCATGTTTGTATGCCTAAATTGTATCTTATTCGAAGGGGAATGAATAGCAGAGTACAAAAATTTATTTTTTATAAGTTTTGGGTGCGTAGTTTTGATTTTATGGGATTTTGAATTTTGCAAAGTTTGACCCCAAAAAGACTAATATTAACGGAGTTATAGCCATTTTTGTGAAGAAATACGATATTTTTTTAAGGTGCATGTTTTTATGCCTAAATTGTATCTAATTCGAAGGGGAATGAATAGCAGAGTACAAAAATGTATTTTTTATAAGTTTTGGGTGCGTAGTTTTGATTTTATGGGATTTTGAATTTTGCAAAGTTTGACCCCAAAAAGACTAATATTAACGGAGTTATAGCCATTTTTGTGAAAAAATACGATATTTTTTTAAGGTGCATGTTTTTATGCCTAAATTGTATCTAATTCGAAGGGGAATGAATAGCAGAGTACAAAAATGTATTTTTTATAAGTTTTGGGTGCGTAGTTTTGATTTTATGGGATTTTGAATTTTGCAAAGTTTGACCCCAAAAAGAATAATATTAACGGAGTTATAGCCATTTTTGTGAAAAAATACGATATTTTTTTAAGGTGCATGTTTTTATGCCTAAATTGTATCTAATTCGAAGGGGAATGAATAGCAGAGTACAAAAATGTATTTTTTATAAGTTTTGGGTGCGTAGTTTTGATTTTATGGGATTTTGAATTTTGCAAAGTTTGACCCCAAAAAGACTAATATTAACGGAGTTATAGCCATTTTTGTGAAAAAATACGATATTTTTTTAAGGTGCATGTTTTTATGCCTCAATTGTATCTAATTCAAAGGGGAATGAATAGCAGAGTACAAAAATGTATTTTTTATAAGTTTTGGGTGCGTAGTTTTGATTTTATGGGATTTTGAATTTTGCAAAGTTTGACCCCAAAAAGACTAATATTAACGGAGTTATAGCCATTTTTGTGAAAAAATACGATATTTTTTTAAGGTGCATGTTTTTATGCCTAAATTGTATCTAATTCGAAGGGGAATGAATAGCAGAGTACAAAAATGTATTTTTTATAAGTTTTGGGTGCGTAGTTTTGATTTTATGGGATTTTGAATTTTGCAAAGTTTGACCCCAAAAAGACTAATATTAACGGAGTTATAGCCATTTTTGTGAAAAAATACGATATTTTTTTAAGGTGCATGTTTTTATGCCTAAATTGTATCTAATTCGAAGGGGAATGAATAGCAGAGTACAAAAATGTATTTTTTATAAGTTTTGGGTGCGTAGTTTTGATTTTATGGGATTTTGAATTTTGCAAAGTTTGACCCCAAAAAGAATAATATTAACGGAGTTATAGCCATTTTTGTGAAAAAATACGATATTTTTTTAAGGTGCATGTTTTTATGCCTAAATTGTATCTAATTCGAAGGGGAATGAATAGCAGAGTACAAAAATGTATTTTTTATAAGTTTTGGGTGCGTAGTTTTGATTTTATGGGATTTTGAATTTTGCAAAGTTTGACCCCAAAAAGACTAATATTAACGGAGTTATAGCCATTTTTGTGAAAAAATACGATATTTTTTTAAGGTGCATGTTTTTATGCCTAAATTGTATCTAATTCGAAGGGGAATGAATAGCAGAGTACAAAAATGTATTTTTTATAAGTTTTGGGTGCGTAGTTTTGATTTTATGGGATTTTGAATTTTGCAAAGTTTGACCCCAAAAAGACTAATATTAACGGAGTTATAGCCATTTTTGTGAAAAAATACGATATTTTTTTAAGGTGCATATTTTTATGCCTAAATTGTATCTAATTCGAAGGGGAATGAATAGCAGAGTACAAAAATGTATTTTTTATAAGTTTTGGGTGCGTAGTTTTGATTTTATGGGATTTTGAATTTTGCAAAGTTTGACCCCAAAAAGACTAATATTAACGGAGTTATAGCCATTTTTGTGAAAAAATACGATATTTTTTTAAGGTGCATGTTTGTATGCCTAAATTGTATCTAATTCGAAGGGGAATGAATAGCAGAGTACAAAAATGTATTTTTTATAAGTTTTGGGTGCGTAGTTTTGATTTTATGGGATTTTGAATTTTGCAAAGTTTGACCCCAAAAAGACTAATATTAACGGAGTTATAGCCATTTTTGTGAAAAAATACGATATTTTTTTAAGGTGCATGTTTTTAAGCCTAAATTGTATCTAATTCGAAGGGGAATGAATAGCAGAGTACAAAAATGTATTTTTTATAAGTTTTGGGTGCGTAGTTTTGATTTTATGGGATTTTGAATTTTGCAAAGTTTGACCCCAAAAAGACTAATATTAACGGAGTTATAGCCATTTTTGTGAAAAAATACGATATTTTTTTAAGGTGCATGTTTTTATGCCCAAATTGTATCTAATTCGAAGGGGAAAGAATAGCAGAGTACAAAAATGTATTTTTTATAAGTTTTGGGTGCGTAGTTTTGATTTTATGGGATTTTGAATTTTGCAAAGTTTGACCCCAAAAAGACTAATATTAACGGAGTTATAGCCATTTTTGTGAAAAAATACGATATTTTTTTAAGGTGCATGTTTTTATGCCTAAATTGTATCTAATTCGAAGGGGAATGAATAGCAGAGTACAAAAATGTATTTTTTATAAGTTTTGGGTGCGTAGTTTTGATTTTATGGGATTTTGAATTTTGCAAAGTTTGACCCCAAAAAGACTAATATTAACGGAGTTATAGCCATTTTTGTGAAAAAATACGATATTTTTTTAAGGTGCATGTTTTTATGCCTAAATTGTATCTAATTCGAAGGGGAATGAATAGCAGAGTACAAAAATGTATTTTTTATAAGTTTTGGGTGCGTAGTTTTGATTTTATGGGATTTTGAATTTTGCAAAGTTTGACCCCAAAAAGACTAATATTAACGGAGTTATAGCCATTTTTGTGAAAAAATACGATATTTTTTTAAGGTGCATGTTTTTATGCCTAAATTGTATCTAATTCGAAGGGGAATGAATAGCAGAGTACAAAAATGTATTTTTTATAAGTTTTGGGTGCGTAGTTTTGATTTTATGGGATTTTGAATTTTGCAAAGTTTGACCCCAAAAAGACTAATATTTACGGAGTTATAGCCATTTTTGTGAAAAAATATCGTATTTTTTTAAGGTGCATGTTTTTATGCCTAAATTGTATCTAATTCGAAGGGGAATGAATAGCAGAGTACAAAAATGTATTTTTTATAAGTTTTGGGTGCGTAGTTTTGATTTTATGGGATTTTGAATTTTGCAAAGTTTGACCCCAAAAAGACTAATATTAACGGAGTTATAGATATTTTTGTGAAAAAATACGATCTTTTTTTAAGGTGCATGTTTTTATGCCAAAATTGTATCTAATTCGAAGGGGAATGAATAGCAGAGTACAAAAATGTATTTTTTATAAGTTTTGGGTGCGTAGTTTTGATTTTATGGGATTTTGAATTTTGCAAAGTTTGACCCCAAAAAGACTAATATTAACGGAGTTATAGCCATTTTTGTGAAAAAATACGATATTTTTTTAAGGTGCATGTTTTTATGCCTAAATTGTATCTAATTCGAAGGGGAATGAATAGCAGAGTACAAAAATGTATTTTTTATAAGTTTTGGGTGCGTAGTTTTGATTTTATGGGATTTTGAATTTTGCAAAGTTTGACCCCAAAAAGACTAATATTAACGGAGTTATAGCCATTTTTGTGAAAAAATACGATATTTTTTTAAGGTGCATGTTTTTATGCCAAAATTGTATCTAATTCGAAGGGGAATGAATAGCAGAGTACAAAAATGTATTTTTTATAAGTTTTGGGTGCGTAGTTTTGATTTTATGGGATTTTGAATTTTGCAAAGTTTGACCCCAAAAAGACTAATATTAACGGAGGTATAGCCATTTTTGTGAAAAAATACGATATTTTTTTAAGGTGCATGTTTTTATGCCTAAATAGTATCTAATTCGAAGGGGAATGAATAGCAGAGTACAAAAATGTATTTTTTATAAGTTTTGGGTGCGTAGTTTTGATTTTATGGGATTTTGAATTTTGCAAAGTTTGACCCCAAAAAGACTAATATTAACGGAGTTATAGCCATTTTTGTGAAAAAATACGATATTTTTTTAAGGTGCATGTTTTTATGCCTCAATTGTATCTAATTCAAAGGGGAATGAATAGCAGAGTACAAAAATGTATTTTTTATAAGTTTTGGGTGCGTAGTTTTGATTTTATGGGATTTTGAATTTTGCAAAGTTTGACCCCAAAAAGACTAATATTAACGGAGTTATAGCCATTTTTGTGAAAAAATACGATATTTTTTTAAGGTGCATGTTTTTATTCCTCAATTGTATCTAATTCAAAGGGGAATGAATAGCAGAGTACAAAAATGTATTTTTTATAAGTTTTGGGTGCGTAGTTTTGATTTTATGGGATTTTGAATTTTACAAAGTTTGACCCCAAAAAGACTAATATTAACGGAGTTATAGCCATTTTTGTGAAAAAATACGATATTTTTTTAAGGTGCATGTTTTTATGCCTAAATTGTATCTAATTCGAAGGGGAATGA
Source organism: Episyrphus balteatus (assembly GCF_945859705.1). Classification (NCBI taxonomy): domain Eukaryota; kingdom Metazoa; phylum Arthropoda; class Insecta; order Diptera; family Syrphidae; genus Episyrphus; species Episyrphus balteatus. The sequence goes on along the minus strand of NW_026605124.1, from coordinate 129,127 downwards.
ATAGCAGAGTACAAAAATGTATTTTTTATAAGTTTTGGGTGCGTAGTTTTGATTTTATGGGATTTTGAATTTTGCAAAGTTTGACCCCAAAAAGACTAATATTAACGGAGTTATAGCCATTTTTGTGAAAAAATACGATATTTTTTTAAGGTGCATGTTTTTATGCCTAAATTGTATCTAATTCGAAGGGGAATGAATAGCAGAGTACAAAAATGTATTTTTTATAAGTTTTGGGTGCGTAGTTTTGATTTTATGGGATTTTGAATTTTACAAAGTTTGACCCCAAAAAGACTAATATTAACGGAGTTATAGCCATTTTTGTGAAAAAATACGATATTTTTTTAAGGTGCATGTTTTTATGCCTAAATTGTATCTAATTCGAAGGGGAATGAATAGCAGAGTACAAAAATGTATTTTTTATAAGTTTTGGGTGCGTAGTTTTGATTTTATGGGATTTTGAATTTTGCAAAGTTTGACCCCAAAAAGACTAATATTAACGGAGTTATAGCCATTTTTGTGAAAAAATACGATATTTTTTTAAGGTGCATGTTTTTATGCCTAAATTGTATCTAATTCGAAGGGGAATGAATAGCAGAGCACAAAAATGTATTTCTTATAAGTTTTGGGTGCGTAGTTTTGATTTTATGGGATTTTAAATTTTGCAAAGTTTGACACCAAAAAGACTAATATTAACGGAGTTATAGCCATTTTTGTGAAAAAATACGATATTTTTTTAAGGTGCATGTTTTTATGCCTAAATAGTATCTAATTCGAAGGGGAATGAATAGCAGAGTACAAAAATGTATTTTTTATAAGTTTTGGGTGCGTAGTTTTGATTTTATGGGATTTTGAATTTTGCAAAGTTTGACCCCAAAAAGACTAATATTAACGGAGTTATAGCCATTTTTGTGAAAAAATACGATATTTTTTTAAGGTGCATGTTTTTATGCCTCAATTGTATCTAATTCAAAGGGGAATGAATAGCAGAGTACAAAAATGTATTTTTTATAAGTTTTGGGTGCGTAGTTTTGATTTTATGGGATTTTGAATTTTGCAAAGTTTGACCCCAAAAAGACTAATATTAACGGAGTTATAGCCATTTTTGTGAAAAAATACAATATTTTTTTAAGGTGCATGTTTTTATGCCTAAATTGTGTCTAATTCGAAGGGGAATGAATAGCAGAGTACAAAAATGTATTTTTTATAAGTTTTGGGTGCGTAGTTTTGATTTTATGGGATTTTGAATTTTGCAAGGTTTGACCCCAAAAAGACTAATATTAACGGAGTTATAGCCATTTTTGTGAAAAAATACGATATTTTTTTAAGGTGCATGTTTTTATGCCTCAATTGTATCTAATTCAAAGGGGAATGAATAGCAGAGTACAAAAATGTATTTTTTATAAGTTTTGGGTGCGTAGTTTTGATTTTATGGGATTTTGAATTTTACAAAGTTTGACCCCAAAAAGACTAATATTAACGGAGTTATAGCCATTTTTGTGAAAAAATACGATATTTTTTTAAGGTGCATGTTTGTATGCCTAAATTGTATCTAATTCGAAGGGGAATGAATAGCAGAGTACAAAAATGTATTTTTTATAAGTTTTGGGTGCGTAGTTTTGATTTTATGGGATTTTGAATTTTGCAAAGTTTGACCCCAAAAAGACTAATATTAACGGAGTTATAGCCATTTTTGTGAAAAAATACGATATTTTTTTAAGGTGCATGTTTTTATGCCCAAATTGTATCTAATTCGAAGGGGAAAGAATAGCAGAGTACAAAAATGTATTTTTTATAAGTTTTGGGTGCGTAGTTTTGATTTTATGGGATTTTGAATTTTGCAAAGTTTGACCCCAAAAAGACTAATATTAACGGAGTTATAGCCATTTTTCTGAAAAAATACGATATTTTTTTAAGGTGCATGTTTTTATGCCTAAATTGTATCTAATTCGAAGGGGAATGAATAGCAGAGTACAAAAATGTATTTTTTATAAGTTTTGGGTGCGTAGTTTTGATTTTATGGGATTTTGAATTTTGCAAAGTTTGACCCCAAAAAGACTAATATTAACGGAGTTATAGCCATTTTTGTGAAAAAATACGATATTTTTTTAAGGTGCATGTTTTTATGCCCAAATTGTATCTAATTCGAAGGGGAAAGAATAGCAGAGTACAAAAATGTATTTTTTATAAGTTTTGGGTGCGTAGTTTTGATTTTATGGGATTTTGAATTTTGCAAAGTTTGACCCCAAAAAGACTAATATTAACGGAGTTATAGCCATTTTTGTGAAAAAATACGATATTTTTTTAAGGTGCATGTTTTTAAGCCTAAATTGTATCTAATTCGAAGGGGAATGAATAGCAGAGTACAAAAATGTATTTTTTATAAGTTTTGGGTGCGTAGTTTTGATTTTATGGGATTTTGAATTTTGCAAAGTTTGACCCCAAAAAGACTAATATTAACGGAGTTATAGCCATTTTTGTGAAAAAATACGATATTTTTTTAAGGTGCATGTTTTTATGCCCAAATTGTATCTAATTCGAAGGGGAAAGAATAGCAGAGTACAAAAATGTATTTTTTATAAGTTTTGGGTGCGTAGTTTTGATTTTATGGGATTTTGAATTTTGCAAAGTTTGACCCCAAAAAGACTAATATTAACGGAGTTATAGCCATTTTTGTGAAAAAATACGATATTTTTTTAAGGTGCATGTTTTTATGCCTAAATTGTATCTAATTCGAAGGGGAATGAATAGCAGAGTACAAAAATGTATTTTTTATAAGTTTTGGGTGCGTAGTTTTGATTTTATGGGATTTTGAATTTTGCAAAGTTTGACCCCAAAAAGACTAATATTAACGGAGTTATAGCCATTTTTGTGAAAAAATACGATATTTTTTTAAGGTGCATGTTTTTATGCCTAAATTGTATCTAATTCGAAGGGGAATGAATAGCAGAGTACAAAAATGTATTTTTTATAAGTTTTGGGTGCGTAGTTTTGATTTTATGGGATTTTGAATTTTGCAAAGTTTGACCCCAAAAAGACTAATATTAACGGAGTTATAGCCATTTTTGTGAAAAAATACGATATTTTTTTAAGGTGCATGTTTTTATGCCTAAATTGTATCTAATTCGAAGGGGAATGAATAGCAGAGTACAAAAATGTATTTTTTATAAGTTTTGGGTGCGTAGTTTTGATTTTATGGGATTTTGAATTTTGCAAAGTTTGACCCCAAAAAGACTAATATTTACGGAGTTATAGCCATTTTTGTGAAAAAATATCGTATTTTTTTAAGGTGCATGTTTTTATGCCTAAATTGTATCTAATTCGAAGGGGAATGAATAGCAGAGTACAAAAATGTATTTTTTATAAGTTTTGGGTGCGTAGTTTTGATTTTATGGGATTTTGAATTTTGCAAAGTTTGACCCCAAAAAGACTAATATTAACGGAGTTATAGATATTTTTGTGAAAAAATACGATCTTTTTTTAAGGTGCATGTTTTTATGCCAAAATTGTATCTAATTCGAAGGGGAATGAATAGCAGAGTACAAAAATGTATTTTTTATAAGTTTTGGGTGCGTAGTTTTGATTTTATGGGATTTTGAATTTTGCAAAGTTTGACCCCAAAAAGACTAATATTAACGGAGTTATAGCCATTTTTGTGAAAAAATACGATATTTTTTTAAGGTGCATGTTTTTATGCCTAAATTGTATCTAATTCGAAGGGGAATGAATAGCAGAGTACAAAAATGTATTTTTTATAAGTTTTGGGTGCGTAGTTTTGATTTTATGGGATTTTGAATTTTGCAAAGTTTGACCCCAAAAAGACTAATATTAACGGAGTTATAGCCATTTTTGTGAAAAAATACGATATTTTTTTAAGGTGCATGTCTTTATGCCAAAATTGTATCTAATTCGAAGGGGAATGAATAGCAGAGTACAAAAATGTATTTTTTATAAGTTTTGGGTGCGTAGTTTTGATTTTATGGGATTTTGAATTTTGCAAAGTTTGACCCCAAAAAGACTAATATTAACGGAGTTATAGCCATTTTTGTGAAAAAATACGATATTTTTTTAAGGTGCATGTTTTTATGCCAAAATTGTATCTAATTCGAAGGGGAATGAATAGCAGAGTACAAAAATGTATTTTTTATAAGTTTTGGGTGCGTAGTTTTGATTTTATGGGATTTTGAATTTTGCAAAGTTTGACCCCAAAAAGACTAATATTAACGGAGTTATAGATATTTTTGTGAAAAAATACGATATTTTTTTAAGGTGCATGTTTTTATGCCAAAATTGTATCTAATTCGAAGGGGAATGAATAGCAGAGTACAAAAATGTATTTTTTATAAGTTTTGGGTGCGTAGTTTTGATTTTATGGGATTTTGAATTTTGCTAGTTTGACCCCAAAAAGACTAATATTAACGGAGTTATAGCCATTTTTGTGAAAAAATACGATATTTTTTTAATTTGCATGTTTTTATGCCAAAATTGTATCTAATTCGAAGGGGAATGAATAGCAGAGTACAAAAATGTATTTTTTATAAGTTTTGGGTGCGTAGTTTTGATTTTATGGGATTTTGAATTTTGCTAGTTTGACCCCAAAAAGACTAATATTAACGGAGTTATAGCCATTTTTGTGAAAAAATACGATATTTTTTTAAGGTGCATGTTTTTATGCCAAAATTGTATCTAATTCGAAGGGGAATGAATAGCAGAGTACAAAAATGTATTTTTTATAAGTTTTGGGTGCGTAGTTTTGATTTTATGGGATTTTGAATTTTGCTAGGTTTGACCCCAAAAAGACTAATATTAACGGAGTTATAGCCATTTTTGTGAAAAAATACGATATTTTTTTAAGGTGCATGTTTTTATGCCAAAATTGTATCTAATTCGAAGGGGAATGAATAGCAGAGTACAAAAATGTATTTTTTATAAGTTTTGGGTGCGTAGTTTTGATTTTATGGGATTTTGAATTTTGCAAAGTTTGACCCCAAAAAGACTAATATTAACGGAGTTATGGCCATTTTTGTGAAAAAATACCATATTTTTTTAAGGTGCATGTTTTTATGCCAAAATTGTATCTAATTCGAAGGGGAATGAATAGCAGAGTACAAAAATGTATTTTTTATAAGTTTTGGGTGCGTAGTTTTGATTTTATGGGATTTTGAATTTTGCTAGTTTGACCCCAAAAAGACTAATATTAACGGAGTTATAGCCATTTTTGTGAAAAAATACGATATTTTTTTAAGGTGCATGTTTTTATGCCAAAATTGTATCTAATTCGAAGGGGAATGAATAGCAGAGTACAAAAATGTATTTTTTATAAGTTTTGGGTGCGTAGTTTTGATTTTATGGGATTTTGAATTTTGCTAGGTTTGACCCCAAAAAGACTAATATTAACGGAGTTATAGCCATTTTTGTGAAAAAATACGATATTTTTTTAAGGTGCATGTTTTTATGCCAAAATTGTATCCAATTCGAAGAGGACTGAGTAGCAGAGTACAAAAATGTATTTTTTATAAGTTTTGGGTGCGTAGTTTTGATTTTATGGGATTTTGAAATTTGCAAAGTTTGACCCCAAAAAGACTAATATTAACGGAGTTATAGCCATTTTTGTGAAAAAATACGATATTTTTTTAAGGTGCATGTTTTTATGCCTAAATTGTATCTAATTCGAAGGGGAATGAATAGCAGAGTACAAAAATGTATTTTTGAAGTTATACTTCTTATGGGAGGTTGGGTATGAAAATTTACTTTTTGACAAGAATGTCAAAGGGATTATGACGCGATCACCCTGGGTAGCAGGGCTGTCGTTTCACCTTTAGAGTAGGCAGTACTTTAGTATTTAAAAATGCAGTACGCCGCAGTACGGCAAACATAAAACACACAACACGTTGCAAGTTACATGTTTCATGTGGCAAGTTGCATGTGGCAAGTCGTATGTGGCAAGTTGCATGTGGCAAGTTGTATGTGGCAAGTTGCGTGTGGCAAGTTGCATGTGGCAAGTTGCGTGTGGCAAGTTGCATGTGGTAATTTCCATGTGGCAAGTTGCCAGGGTTGCAAAAAGCTCACATTTCAGCTCAGCTCACAGCTCAGCTCAAATTTGAGCTAGGTACCATAGCTTAGCTCATTTGAGCTGAGCTGAAAGTGAGCGCCCCAACTTCCAACGCCTATATCTCGGAATTTTGAAAAAAATGAAAAAAATTTTTTGATGCCAAAAGGTAGCGAGGACGCTAACCTACATTTGGGTACAACTCCCATCCCTGTAGGTGCACGCGTTCTCAAACCGGGTGAACTTAAAGGTAAAAAAAAAGTTAAGCCCGATTCTGAAAAAATAGGTATGATGTGGCGGTTTAACATGCAAAGCGATTTTTTAAAAATCTGACAATGTGCAAAGCGTAGGCCCATGACACAAGCTATCATTGGGTATCACTCCCAAAAATTGCTCTCAAGCGGTTTAGCTTCCAGGAGCATTCAAAGATTCGGGGATTTTTCGAAAAAAAATTTTACCCCAACTTTCAAACGCGATTTTCTCTGAATTTTGAAAAAAATCGAAAAACCGGATTATACCACTATCGGCTAGCTGAGAATATAAGCTTTCATATGGCACCACTCCCCTGTCTCTAGATCAAAGCGTTCCAACGCGGAATTTTGAAGAAAATGAAAATAAAATTTTTTGATGCCAAAAGGTAGCGGGGACTTTAACCTACATTTGGGTACAATTCCCATCCCTGTAGGTCCACGCGCTCTCAAACCGGGAGAACTTAAAAGTAAAAAAAAATAGGCGCGATTCTGAAAAAAAAAGGCATGATGTGGCGGTTTAACATGGAAGGCGATTTTTTAAAAATCTGACAATGTGCAAAGCGTAGGCCCATGACACAAGCTATCATTTGGCATCACTCCCAAAAATTGCTCTCAAGCGGTTTAGCTTCCAGGAGCGTTCAAAGATTCGGGGATTTTTCGAAAAAAAATTTTACCCCAACTTTCAAACGCGATTTTCTCGGAATTTTGAAAAAAATCGAAAAACCGGATTATACCACTATCGGCTAGCTGAGAATATAAGCTTTCATATGGCACCACTCCCCTGTCTCTAGATCAAAGCGTTCCAACGCCTATATCGCGGAATTTTGAAGAAAATGAAAATAAAATTTTTGATGCCAAAAGATAGCGGGGACTCTAACCTACATTTGGGTACAACTCCCATTCCTGTAGGTCCCCGCGTTCTCAAACCGGGTGAACTTAAAGGTAAAAAAAAAGTTAAGTCCGATTCTGAAAAAATAGGTATGATGTGGCGGTTTAACATGGAAGATGATTTTTTAAAAATCTGAGAATGTGCAAAGCGTAGGCCCATGACACAAGCTATCATTGGGTATCACTCCCAAAAATTGCTCTCAAGCGGTTTAGCTTCCAGGAGCATTCAAAGATTCGGGGATTTTTCGAAAAAAAATTTTACCCCAACTTTCAAACGCGATTTTCTCGGAATTTTGAAAAAAATCGAAAAACCGGATTATACCACTATCGGTTAGCTGAGAATATAAGCTTTCATATGGCACCACTCCCCTGTCTCTAGATCAAAGCGTTCCAACGCCTATATCGCGGAATTTTGAAGAAAATGAAAATAAAATTTTTGATGCCAAAAGATAGCGGGGACTCTAACCTACATTTGGGTACAACTCCCATTCCTGTAGGTCCCCGCGTTCTCAAACCGGGTGAACTTAAAGGTAAAAAAAAAGTTAAGTCCGATTCTGAAAAAATAGGTATGATGTGGCGGTTTAACATGGAAGATGATTTTTTAAAAATCTGAGAATGTGCAAAGCGTAGGCCCATGACACAAGCTATCATTTGGCATCACTCCCAAAAATTGCTCTCAAGCGGTTTAGCTTCCAGGAGCGTTCAAAGATTCGGGGATTTTTCGAAAAAAAATTTTACCCCAACTTTCAAACGCGATTTTCTCGGAATTTTGAAAAAAATCGAAAAACCGGATTATACCACTATCGGCTAGCTGAGAATATAAGCTTTCATATGGCACCACTCCCCTGTCTCTAGATCAAAGCGTTCCAACGCCTATATCGCGGAATTTTGAAGAAAATGAAAATAAAATTTTTGATGCCAAAAGATAGCGGGGACTCTAACCTACATTTGGGTACAACTCCCATTCCTGTAGGTCCATGCGTTCTCAAACCGGGAGAACTTAAAAGTAAAAAAATATAGGCGCGATTCTGAAAAAAAAGGCATGATGTGGTGGTTTAACATGGAAGGCGATTTTTTAAAAATCTGATAATGTGCAAAGCGTAGGCCCATGACACAAGCTATCATTTGGCATCACTCCCAAAAATTGCTCTAAAGTGGTTTAGCTTCCAGGAGCGTTTAAAGATTCGGGGATTTTTCGAAAAAAAAATTTACCCCAACTTTCAAACGCGATTTTCTCGGAATTTTGAAAAAAGTCGAAAAACCGGATTGTACCGGAATTTTTTTTTATGATAAAAAAAGAAATATTTTATTAAAAAAAATAGAAATATATTTACTATCAAAAACACCAAGAGAAAAGATCACGAAAAATTATCTGTCTTATTTATAAAAATATCTATGTGTTAAAATAATTCCATTAATAACTAGAACCAAACATCTTAAGCTATGGTGTTATATAAAAGTTTAAAATATCTTCATATTTCATTATACTTTCCAAATAAAAATCAATGTATCCTCTCACCCATCACAGCTCAGCTCAGCTCACTTTACCTTAGCTCACCCAACAGCTCAGCTCAACCATCAGCTCAGCTCACTTTCAGCTCAGCTCAAATGAGCTAAGCTATGGTACATGGTACATATCTCAAAAGTGAGCTAGCTCAAAATTTGAGCTGAGCTGCGAGCTGAGCTCAGCTCACTTTTGAGCTTTGTAGCAACCCTGCAAGTTCCATATTGCTACTACTAGTGCTGAAGCACACACAATTCTCATAAAATTACCATATCGCACATTTTATGCGCAATCATTTACTTTCGATAACCATATATAGTACGTTCTGAACCGCACAACATGAGTAAAGTTCACAGATTAAATTGAAAACTACATGGACGCAAGGAGGATGAAAGAATTAATTTATTGTTCACTTGATAAAAATGTAAAAAACGAAGTGTGGATTAATTAATTTAATAATAGAAATTAAAAAAATCAAATGAAATTCATTTATATATGTATATTAGAGTGACCGCAAGAAATCGATTTTCGAAATTTGGTCGGGGGAACCCCATAAAATGTTCCGCCTTTGCAGATTTTTAGATAGCCAAAATTTCAGCTCGATTGGATAACTCTAAATGGTGCCGACACTCGCTCAAAGTATCAAAAATCTCTGTTTTTTCACTGTTTTTCGAAGAAAATTAGCTCTAGCTCCCAAACAGATCGGGTTATTTTCACTTTTTATATATTTAATTAAAGGTAGTGTTGCTACACATAATTCAGATGCTAAATTTGTTTAGTTTTACCAAAAAAAAAAATTTTGTCATCAATTTAAATTTTCAGTACTTACCTCAAAAAGAGCTGAAGTGCAAATTCGATTTAAAATGAAACTTTTTTTTAAACTGTTTTATTTAAAAAAACGAAACATTTAACAGAATTCTAAGGCTGTGTGTGAATTGCGTTAAATAGTTAACACTGTGTAAAATTTTTGACACTATTGAGGTGAACAAAAAAATTTCAGCTGTATGGCTTATTGTTTAATATTTTTCTCTGCCTCTTTTCTGCTATGAAACTCCTTTTTAATAAAAAAAAAAAAAACAAAACAAAACCATCTGCAAAAAAAATTTAACTCAAATTTAACCAGGTCCCAGAGCCCAATAAATTTTTAACAGCTGAAAATTTTTTATTCACCTCAACAGTGTCAAATATTTTACACTATGTGAACTATTTCACGCAATTCACACACGGCCTAAAAAACAAAAAAAAAAATAACATCGTGTTACATTTCTTATACATAATTAATGAAGTAAATACTAAAAAAATTTAATCAACAGATTTACAAAGTAGTTTTGGAAGCATCAGGATACAATTTTCAGCACTCACTGACTACTTGAAGTACATATTGTTTTTGTTCCTCATCTTTAGTTAAAAGGTTATTAAAATCCGTTATTAATTTGACTCCTCTTTCTGTGATGTCATTTAAGACTTTAAGTGATTGTACTTTTTTAAAGCCTTCTTTAAAATGCGGGTTTTCGGGCCAAAGATTTGGAGGTTCTTTGAGAAAACTTGTGTCTATTTTCAATCGGCTGAAAAAGTTCAATGTTTCTTTGTTCACAATATTTTTTAACCCTGCTGTGGCAAATTGTTCATCTTCATGTGTCTGTAGCTTTGGATTTACTATTCTGTTGGTTTCCGTTTCACTGGTTTTCAAAATTATGTTGGCCGTTTCTAATTTTGTTCGCCATCTGGAAAAGTAAGGTCAAAGAACGCCAGACCTGCCTGCTCTGAAATATCTTTGTCTATCTTGCGTTATTCAATGCAATTACGCAAAAGATCAAGATCTTGTTTAGGAGCCAGATAAGCTCTTGGGGCATTAAACCAAGCAAAAGTTTTTTCTTGTTGAATGTAAGTTTGATTTTGAAACTACAAAGTCAATTGGATTTTGCCCTAGTGCTTCTATTGTAGCTATAATTATGCGAGAAGCATTTCTATCAGATGCCTTACATCGATCCAATAACAAAGAAAGTTTCATTGTACCTCATACTTTTGCTACCCGAGGGCCCAGAGATAGAGAAACATCCATTCTATCCCTATCCGCAGAATAAAACAGTTAAAAAAAAGTTTAATTTTAAATCGAGTTTGCACTTCAGCTCTTTTTGTGGTAAGTACTGAAAATTTAAATTGATGACAATATTTTTCTTTTTTAGTAAAACTAAACAAATTAAGCATCTGAATTATGTGTAACAACACTACCTTTAATTAAATATATAAAAGGTGAAAATAACCCGATGTGTTTGGGAGCTAGAGCTAATTTTCTTCGAAAAACAGTGAAAAAACAGAGATTTTTGATACTTTGAGCGAGTGTCGGCACCATTTAGAGTTATCCAATCGAGCTGAAATTTTGGCTATCTAAAAATCTGCAAAGGCGAAACATTTTATGGGGTTCCCCCGAAAAAAATTCGACAAAAAATTTTTTCTATGGGAGTTGCGGTCACTCTAATGTATATACTGAATGAGAAGTATAACTTCAGTCGAGTGTACATGTGTACACACACTCTTTTTTTATAAGTTTTGGGTGCGTAGTTTTGATTTTATGGGATTTTGAATTTTGCAAAGTTTGACCACAAAAAGACTAATATTCACGGAGTTATAGCCATTTTTGTGAAAAAATATGATATTTTTTTAAGGTGCATGTTTTTATGCCTAAATTGTATCTAATTCGAAGGGGAATGAATAGCATAGTACAAAAATGTATTTTTTATAAGTTTTGGGTGCGTAGTTTTGATTTTATGGGATTTTGAATTTTGCAAAGTTTGACCCCAAAAAGACTAATATTAACGGAGTTATAGCCATTTTTGTGAAAAAATACGATATTTTTTTAAGGTGCATGTTTTTATGCCTAAATTGTATCTAATTCGAAGGGGAATGAATAGCAGAGTACAAAAATGTATTTTTTATAAGTTTTGGGTGCGTAGTTTTGATTTTATGGGATTTTGAATTTTGCAAAGTTTGACACCAAAAAGACTAATATTAACGGAGTTATAGCCATTTTTGTGAAAAAATACGATATTTTTTTAAGGTGCATGTTTTTATGCCTAAATAGTATCTAATTCGAAGGGGAATGAATAGCAGAGTACATAAATGTATTTTTTATAAGTTTTGGGTGCGTAGTTTTGATTTTATGGGATTTTGAATTTTGCTAGTTTGACCCCAAAAAGACTAATATTAACGGAGTTATAGCCATTTTTGTGAAAAAATACGATATTGTTTTAAGGTGCATGTTTTTATGCCAAAATTGTATCTAATTCGAAGGGGAATGAATAGCAGAGTACAAAAATGTATTTTTTATAAGTTTTGGGTGCGTAGTTTTGATTTTATGGGATTTTGAATTTTGCTAGTTTGACCCCAAAAAGACTAATATTAACGGAGTTATAGCCATTTTTGTGAAAAAATACGATATTTTTTTAAGGTGCATGTTTTTATGCCAAAATTGTATCTAATTCGAAGGGGAATGAATAGCAGAGTACAAAAATGTATTTTTTATAAGTTTTGGGTGCGTAGTTTTGATTTTATGGGATTTTGAATTTTGCTAGTTTGACCCCAAAAAGACTAATATTAACGGAGTTATAGCCATTTTTGTGAAAAAATACGATATTTTTTTAAGGTGCATGTTTTTATGCCTAAATTGTATCTAATTCGAAGGGGAATGAATAGCAGAGTACAAAAATGTATTTTTTATAAGTTTTGGGTGCGTAGTTTTGATTTTATGGGATTTTGAATTTTGCAAAGTTTGACCCCAAAAAGACTAATATTAACGGAGTTATAGCCATTTTTGTGAAAAAATACGATATTTTTTTAAGGTGCATGTTTTTATGCCCAAATTGTATCTAATTCGAAGGGGAATGAATAGCAGAGTACAAAAATGTATTTTTTATAAGTTTTGGGTGCGTAGTTTTGATTTTATGGGATTTTGAATTTTGCAAAGTTTGACCCCAAAAAGACTAATATTAACGGAGTTATGGCCATTTTTGTGAAAAAATACGATATTTTTTTAAGGTGCATGTTTTTATGCCCAAATTGTATCTAATTCGAAGGGGAATGAATAGCAGAATACAAAAATGTATTTTTTATAAGTTTTGGGTGCGTAGTTTTGATTTTATGGGATTTTGAATTTTGCAAAGTTTGACCCCAAAAAGACTAATATTAACGGAGTTATGGCCATTTTTGTGAAAAAATACGATATTTTTTTAAGGTGCATGTTTTTATGCCTAAATTGTATCTAATTCGAAGGGGAATGAATAGCAGAGTACAAAAATGTATTTTTTATAAGTTTTGGGTGCGTAGTTTTGATTTTATGGGATTTTGAATTTTGCAAAGTTTGACCCCAAAAAGACTAATATTAACGGAGTTATAGCCATTTTTGTGAAAAAATACGATATTTTTTTAAGGTGCATGTTTTTATGCCTAAATTGTATCTAATTCGAAGGGGAATGAATAGCAGAGTACAAAAATGTATTTTTTATAAGTTTTGGGTGCGTAGTTTTGATTTTATGGGATTTTGAATTTTGCAAAGTTTGACCCCAAAAAGACTAATATTAACGGAGTTATGGCCATTTTTGTGAAAAAATACGATATTTTTTTAAGGTGCATGTTTTTATGAAAAAATTGTATCTAATTCGAAGGGGAATGAATAGCAGAGTACAAAAATGTATTTTTTATAAGTTTTGGGTGCGTAGTTTTGATTTTATGGGATTTTGAATTTTGCAAAGTTTGACCCCAAAAAGACTAATATTAACGTAGTTATGGCCATTTTTGTGAAAAAATACGATATTTTTTTAAGGTGCATGTTTTTATGCCTAAATTGTATCTAATTCGAAGGGGAATGAATAGCAGAGTACAAAAATGTATTTTTTATAAGTTTTGGGTGCGTAGTTTTGATTTTATGGGATTTTGAATTTTGCAAAGTTTGACCCCAAAAAGACTAATATTAACGGAGTTATAGCCATTTTTGTGAAAAAATACGATATTTTTTTAAGGTGCATGTTTTTATGCCTAAATTGTATCTAATTCGAAGGGGAATGAATAGCAGAGTACAAAAATGTATTTTTTATAAGTTTTGGGTGCGTAGTTTTGATTTTATGGGATTTTGAATTTTGCAAAGTTTGACCCCAAAAAGACTAATATTAACGGAGTTATAGCCATTTTTGTGAAAAAATACGATATTTTTTTAAGGTGCATGTTTTTATGCCTAAATTGTATCTAATTCGAAGGGGAATGAATAGCAGAGTACAAAAATGTATTTTTTATAAGTTTTGGGTGCGTAGTTTTGATTTTATGGGATTTTGAATTTTGCAAAGTTTGACACCAAAAAGACTAATATTAACGGAGTTATAGCCATTTTTGTGAAAAAATACGATATTTTTTTAAGGTGCATGTTTTTATGCCTAAATTGTATCTAATTCGAAGGGGAATGAATAGCAGAGTACAAAAATGTATTTTTTATAAGTTTTGGGTGCGTAGTTTTGATTTTATGGGATTTTGTATTTTGCTAGTTTGACCCCAAAAAGACTAATATTAACGGAGTTATAGCCATTTTTGTGAAAAAATACGATATTTTTTTAAGGTGCATGTTTTTATGCCCAAATTGTATCTAATTCGAAGGGGAATGAATAGCAGAGTACAAAAATGTATTTTTTATAAGTTTTGGGTGCGTAGTTTTGATTTTATGGGATTTTGAATTTTGCAAAGTTTGACCCCAAAAAGACTAATATTAACGGAGTTATAGCCATTTTTGTGAAAAAATACGATATTTTTTTAAGGTGCATGTTTTTATGCCTAAATTGTATCTAATTCGAAGGGGAATGAATAGCAGAGTACAAAAATGTATTTTTTATAAGTTTTGGGTGCGTAGTTTTGATTTTATGGGATTTTGTATTTTGCTAGTTTGACCCCAAAAAGACTAATATTAACGGAGTTATAGCCATTTTTGTGAAAAAATACGATATTTTTTTAAGGTGCATGTTTTTATGCCCAAATTGTATCTAATTCGAAGGGGAATGAATAGCAGAGTACAAAAATGTATTTTTTATAAGTTTTGGGTGCGTAGTTTTGATTTTATGGGATTTTGAATTTTGCAAAGTTTGACCCCAAAAAGACTAATATTAACGGAGTTATGGCCATTTTTGTGAAAAAATACGATATTTTTTTAAGGTGCATGTTTTTATGAAAAAATTGTATCTAATTCGAAGGGGAATGAATAGCAGAGTACAAAAATGTATTTTTTATAAGTTTTGGGTGCGTAGTTTTGATTTTATGGGATTTTGAATTTTGCAAAGTTTGACCCCAAAAAGACTAATATTAACGTAGTTATAGCCATTTTTGTGAAAAAATACGATATTTTTTTAAGGTGCATGTTTTTATGCCTAAATTGTATCTAATTCGAAGGGGAATGAATAGCAGAGTACAAAAATGTATTTTTTATAAGTTTTGGGTGCGTAGTTTTGATTTTATGGGATTTTGAATTTTGCAAAGTTTGACCCCAAAAAGACTAATATTAACGGAGTTATAGCCATTTTTGTGAAAAAATATTTTTTTAAGGTGCATGTTTTTATGCCTAAATTGTATCTAATTCGAAGGGGAATGAATAGCAGAGTACAAAAATGTATTTTTTATAAGTTTTGGGTGCGTAGTTTTGATTTTATGGGATTTTGAATTTTGCAAAGTTTGACACCAAAAAGACTAATATTAACGGAGTTATAGCCATTTTTGTGAAAAAATACGATATTTTTTTGAGGTGCATGTTTTTATGCCTAAATTGTATCTAATTCGAAGGGGAATGAATAGCAGAGTACAAAAATGTATTTTTTATAAGTTTTGGGTGCGTAGTTTTGATTTTATGGGATTTTGAATTTTGCAAAGTTTGACCCCAAAAAGACTAATATTAACGGAGTTATGGCCATTTTTGTGAAAAAATACGATATTTTTTTAAGGTGCATGTTTTTATGCCAAAATTGTATCTAATTCGAAGGGGAATGAATAGCAGAGTACAAAAATGTATTTTTTATAAGTTTTGGGTGCGTAGTTTTGATTTTATGGGATTTTGTATTTTGCTAGTTTGACCCCAAAAAGACTAATATTAACGGAGTTATGGCCATTTTTGTGAAAAAATACGATATTTTTTTAAGGTGCATGTTTTTATGAAAAAATTGTATCTAATTCGAAGGGGAATGAATAGCAGAGTACAAAAATGTATTTTTTATAAGTTTTGGGTGCGTAGTTTTGATTTTATGGGATTTTGAATTTTGCAAAGTTTGACCCCAAAAAGACTAATATTAACGGAGTTATAGCCATTTTTGTGAAAAAATACGATATTTTTTTAAGGTGCATGTTTTTATGCCTAAATTGTATCTAATTCGAAGGGGAATGAATAGCAGAGTACAAAAATGTATTTTTTATAAGTTTTGGGTGCGTAGTTTTGATTTTATGGTATTTTGAATTTTGCAAAGTTTGACACCAAAAAGACTAATATTAACGGAGTTATAGCCATTTTTGTGAAAAAATACGATATTTTTTTGAGGTGCATGTTTTTATGCCTAAATTGTATCTAATTCGAAGGGGAATGAATAGCAGAGTACAAAAATGTATTTTTTATAAGTTTTGGGTGCGTAGTTTTGATTTTATGGGATTTTGAATTTTGCAAAGTTTGACCCCAAAAAGACTAATATTAACGTAGTTATAGCCATTTTTGTGAAAAAATACGATATTTTTTTAAGGTGCATGTTTTTATGCCTAAATTGTATCTAATTCGAAGGGGAATGAATAGCAGAGTACAAAAATGTATTTTTTATAAGTTTTGGGTGCGTAGTTTTGATTTTATGGGATTTTGAATTTTGCAAAGTTTGACCCCAAAAAGACTAATATTAACGTAGTTATAGCCATTTTTGTGAAAAAATACGATATTTTTTTAAGGTGCATGTTTTTATGCCTAAATTGTATCTAATTCGAAGGGGAATGAATAGCAGAGTACAAAAATGTATTTTTTATAAGTTTTGGGTGCGTAGTTTTGATTTTATGGGATTTTGAATTTTGCAAAGTTTGACCCCAAAAAGACTAATATTAACGGAGTTATAGCCATTTTTGTGAAAAAATATTTTTTTAAGGTGCATGTTTTTATGCCTAAATTGTATCTAATTCGAAGGGGAATGAATAGCAGAGTACAAAAATGTATTTTTTATAAGTTTTGGGTGCGTAGTTTTGATTTTATGGGATTTTGAATTTTGCAAAGTTTGACACCAAAAAGACTAATATTAACGGAGTTATAGCCATTTTTGTGAAAAAATACGATATTTTTTTGAGGTGCATGTTTTTATGCCTAAATTGTATCTAATTCGAAGGGGAATGAATAGCAGAGTACAAAAATGTATTTTTTATAAGTTTTGGGTGCGTAGTTTTGATTTTATGGGATTTTGAATTTTGCAAAGTTTGACCCCAAAAAGACTAATATTAACGGAGTTATGGCCATTTTTGTGAAAAAATACGATATTTTTTTAAGGTGCATGTTTTTATGCCAAAATTGTATCTAATTCGAAGGGGAATGAATAGCAGAGTACAAAAATGTATTTTTTATAAGTTTTGGGTGCGTAGTTTTGATTTTATGGGATTTTGTATTTTGCTAGTTTGACCCCAAAAAGACTAATATTAACGGAGTTATGGCCATTTTTGTGAAAAAATACGATATTTTTTTAAGGTGCATGTTTTTATGAAAAAATTGTATCTAATTCGAAGGGGAATGAATAGCAGAGTACAAAAATGTATTTTTTATAAGTTTTGGGTGCGTAGTTTTGATTTTATGGGATTTTGAATTTTGCAAAGTTTGACCCCAAAAAGACTAATATTAACGGAGTTATAGCCATTTTTGTGAAAAAATACGATATTTTTTTAAGGTGCATGTTTTTATGCCTAAATTGTATCTAATTCGAAGGGGAATGAATAGCAGAGTACAAAAATGTATTTTTTATAAGTTTTGGGTGCGTAGTTTTGATTTTATGGGATTTTGAATTTTGCAAAGTTTGACCCCAAAAAGACTAATATTAACGGAGTTATAGCCATTTTTGTGAAAAAATACGATATTTTTTAAGGTGCATGTTTTTATGCCTAAATAGTATCTAATTCGAAGGGGAATGAATAGCAGAGTACAAAAATGTATTTTTTATAAGTTTTGGGTGCGTAGTTTTGATTTTATGGGATTTTGAATTTTGCAAAGTTTGACCCCAAAAAGACTAATATTAACGGAGTTATGGCCATTTTTGTGAAAAAATACGATATTTTTTTAAGGTGCATGTTTTTATGCCCAAATTGTATCTAATTCGAAGGGGAATGAATAGCAGAGTACAAAAATGTATTTTGTATAAGTTTTGGGTGCGTAGTTTTGATTTTATGGGATTTTGAATTTTGCAAAGTTTGACCCCAAAAAGACTAATATTAACGGAGTTATGGCCATTTTTGTGAAAAAATACGATATTTTTTTAAGGTGCATGTTTCTATGAAAAAATTGTATCTAATTCGAAGGGGAATGAATAGCAGAGTACAAAAATGTATTTTTTATAAGTTTTGGGTGCGTAGTTTTGATTTTATGGGATTTTGTATTTTGCTAGTTTGACCCCAAAAAGACTAATATTAACGGAGTTATGGCCATTTTTGTGAAAAAATACGATATTTTTTTAAGGTGCATGTTTTTATGAAAAAATTGTATCTAATTCGAAGGGGAATGAATAGCAGAGTACAAAAATGTATTTTTTATAAGTTTTGGGTGCGTAGTTTTGATTTTATGGGATTTTGAATTTTGCAAAGTTTGACCCCAAAAAGACTAATATTAACGGAGTTATGGCCATTTTTGTGAAAAAATACGATATTTTTTTAAGGTGCATGTTTCTATGAAAAAATTGTATCTAATTCGAAGGGGAATGAATAGCAGAGTACAAAAATGTATTTTTTATAAGTTTTGGGTGCGTAGTTTTGATTTTATGGGATTTTGTATTTTGCTAGTTTGACCCCAAAAAGACTAATATTAACGGAGTTATGGCCATTTTTGTGAAAAAATACGATATTTTTTTAAGGTGCATGTTTTTATGAAAAAATTGTATCTAATTCGAAGGGGAATGAATAGCAGAGTACAAAAATGTATTTTTTATAAGTTTTGGGTGCGTAGTTTTGATTTTATGGGATTTTGAATTTTGCAAAGTTTGACCCCAAAAAGACTAATATTAACGGAGTTATAGCCATTTTTGTGAAAAAATACGATATTTTTTTAAGGTGCATGTTTTTATGCCTAAATTGTATCTAATTCGAAGGGGAATGAATAGCAGAGTACAAAAATGTATTTTTTATAAGTTTTGGGTGCGTAGTTTTGATTTTATGGGATTTTGTATTTTGCTAGTTTGACCCCAAAAAGACTAATATTAACGGAGTTATAGCCATTTTTGTGAAAAAATACGATATTATTTTAAGGTGCATGTTTTTATGCCCAAATTGTATCTAATTCGAAGGGGAATGAATAGCAGAGTACAAAAATGTATTTTTTATAAGTTTTGGGTGCGTAGTTTTGATTTTATGGGATTTTGAATTTTGCAAAGTTTGACCCCAAAAAGACTAATATTAACGGAGTTATAGCCATTTTTGTGAAAAAATACGATATTTTTTTAAGGTGCATGTTTTTATGCCTAAATAGTATCTAATTCGAAGGGGAATGAATAGCAGAGTACAAAAATGTATTTTTTATAAGTTTTGGGTGCGTAGTTTTGATTTTATGGGATTTTGAATTTTGCAAAGTTTGACCCCAAAAAGACTAATATTAACGGAGTTATGGCCATTTTTGTGAAAAAATACGATATTTTTTTAAGGTGCATGTTTTTATGCCCAAATTGTATCTAATTCGAAGGGGAATGAATAGCAGAGTACAAAAATGTATTTTTTATAAATTTTGATTTTATGGGATTTTGAATTTTGCAAAGTTTGACCCCAAAAAGACTAATATTAACGGAGTTATAGCCATTTTTGTGAAAAAATACGATATTTTTTTAAGGTGCATGTTTTTATGCCCAAATTGTATCTAATTCGAAGGGGAATGAATAGCAGAGTACAAAAATGTATTTTGTATAAGTTTTGGGTGCGTAGTTTTGATTTTATGGGATTTTGAATTTTGCAAAGTTTGACCCCAAAAAGACTAATATTAACGGAGTTATAGCCATTTTTGTGAAAAAATACGATATTTTTTTAAGGTGCATGTTTTTATGCCTAAATTGTATCTAATTCGAAGGGGAATGAATAGCAGAGTACAAAAATGTATTTTTTATAAGTTTTGGGTGCGTAGTTTTGATTTTATGGGATTTTGAATTTTGCAAAGTTTGACACCAAAAAGACTAATATTAACGGAGTTATAGCCATTTTTGTGAAAAAATACGATATTTTTTTAAGGTGCATGTTTTTATGCCTAAATTGTATCTAATTCGAAGGGGAATGAATAGCAGAGTACAAAAATGTATTTTTTATAAGTTTTGGGTGCGTAGTTTTGATTTTATGGGATTTTGAATTTTGCAAAGTTTGACCCCAAAAAGACTAATATTAACGGAGTTATAGCCATTTTTGTGAAAAAATACGATATTTTTTTAAGGTGCATGTTTTTATGCCAAAATTGTATCTAATTCGAAGGGGAATGAATAGCAGAGTACAAAAATGTATTTTTTATAAGTTTTGGGTGCGTAGTTTTGATTTTATGGGATTTTGAATTTTGCAAAGTTTGACCCCAAAAAGACTAATATTAACGGAGTTATAGCCATTTTTGTGAAAAAATACGATATTTTTTTAAGGTGCATGTTTTTATGCCCAAATTGTATCTAATTCGAAGGGGAATGAATAGCAGAGTACAAAAATGTATTTTTTATAAATTTTGATTTTATGGGATTTTGAATTTTGCAAAGTTTGACCCCAAAAAGACTAATATTAACGGAGTTATAGCCATTTTTGTGAAAAAATACGATATTTTTTTAAGGTGCATGTTTTTATGCCCAAATTGTATCTAATTCGAAGGGGAATGAATAGCAGAGTACAAAAATGTATTTTGTATAAGTTTTGGGTGCGTAGTTTTGATTTTATGGGATTTTGAATTTTGCAAAGTTTGACCCCAAAAAGACTAATATTAACGGAGTTATGGCCATTTTTGTGAAAAAATACGATATTTTTTTAAGGTGCATGTTTTTATGCCTAAATAGTATCTAATTCGAAGGGGAATGAATAGCAGAGTACAAAAATGTATTTTTTATAAGTTTTGGGTGCGTAGTTTTGATTTTATGGGATTTTGAATTTTGCAAAGTTTGACCCCAAAAAGACTAATATTAACGGAGTAATGGCCATTTTTGTGAAAAAATACGATATTTTTTTAAGGTGCATGTTTTTATGCCTAAATAGTATCTAATTCGAAGGGGAATGAATAGCAGAGTACAAAAATGTATTTTTTATAAGTTTTGGGTGCGTAGTTTTGATTTTATGGGATTTTGAATTTTGCAAAGTTTGACACCAAAAAGACTAATATTAACGGAGTTATAGCCATTTTTGTGAAAAAATACGATATTTTTTTAAGGTGCATGTTTTTATGCCTAAATTGTATCTAATTCGAAGGGGAATGAATAGCAGAGTACAAAAATGTATTTTTTATAAGTTTTGGGTGCGTAGTTTTGATTTTATGGGATTTTGAATTTTGCAAAGTTTGACCCCAAAAAGACTAATATTAACGGAGTTATAGCCATTTTTGTGAAAAAATACGATATTTTTTTAAGGTGCATGTTTTTATGCCAAAATTGTATCTAATTCGAAGGGGAATGAATAGCAGAGTACAAAAATGTATTTTTTATAAGTTTTGGGTGCGTAGTTTTGATTTTATGGGATTTTGAATTTTGCAAAGTTTGACCCCAAAAAGACTAATATTAACGGAGTTATAGCCATTTTTGTGAAAAAATACGATATTTTTTTAAGGTGCATGTTTTTATGCCCAAATTGTATCTAATTCGAAGGGGAATGAATAGCAGAGTACAAAAATGTATTTTTTATAAATTTTGATTTTATGGGATTTTGAATTTTGCAAAGTTTGACCCCAAAAAGACTAATATTAACGGAGTTATAGCCATTTTTGTGAAAAAATACGATATTTTTTTAAGGTGCATGTTTTTATGCCCAAATTGTATCTAATTCGAAGGGGAATGAATAGCAGAGTACAAAAATGTATTTTGTATAAGTTTTGGGTGCGTAGTTTTGATTTTATGGGATTTTGAATTTTGCAAAGTTTGACCCCAAAAAGACTAATATTAACGGAGTTATGGCCATTTTTGTGAAAAAATACGATATTTTTTTTAAGGTGCATGTTTTTATGCCTAAATAGTATCTAATTCGAAGGGGAATGAATAGCAGAGTACAAAAATGTATTTTTTATAAGTTTTGGGTGCGTAGTTTTGATTTTATGGGATTTTGAATTTTGCAAAGTTTGACCCCAAAAAGACTAATATTAACGGAGTAATGGCCATTTTTGTGAAAAAATACGATATTTTTTTAAGGTGCATGTTTTTATGCCTAAATAGTATCTAATTCGAAGGGGAATGAATAGCAGAGTACAAAAATGTATTTTTTATAAGTTTTGGGTGCGTAGTTTTGATTTTATGGGATTTTGAATTTTGCAAAGTTTGACCCCAAAAAGACTAATATTAACGGAGTTATAGCCATTTTTGTGAAAAAATACGATATTTTTTAAGGTGCATGTTTTTATGCCTAAATAGTATCTAATTCGAAGGGGAATGAATAGCAGAGTACAAAAATGTATTTTTTATAAGTTTTGGGTGCGTAGTTTTGATTTTATGGGATTTTGAATTTTGCAAAGTTTGACCCCAAAAAGACTAATATTAACGGAGTTATGGCCATTTTTGTGAAAAAATACGATATTTTTTTAAGGTGCATGTTTTTATGCCCAAATTGTATCTAATTCGAAGGGGAATGAATAGCAGAGTACAAAAATGTATTTTGTATAAGTTTTGGGTGCGTAGTTTTGATTTTATGGGATTTTGAATTTTGCAAAGTTTGACCCCAAAAAGACTAATATTAACGGAGTTATGGCCATTTTTGTGAAAAAATACGATATTTTTTTAAGGTGCATGTTTTTATGAAAAAATTGTATCTAATTCGAAGGGGAATGAATAGCAGAGTACAAAAATGTATTTTTTTTAAGTTTTGGGTGCGTAGTTTTGATTTTATGGGATTTTGAATTTTGCAAAGTTTGACCCCAAAAAGACTAATATTAACGGAGTTATAGCCATTTTTGTGAAAAAATACGATATTTTTTTAAGGTGCATGTTTTTATGCCTAAATTGTATCTAATTCGAAGGGGAATGAATAGCAGAGTACAAAAATGTATTTTTTATAAGTTTTGGGTGCGTAGTTTTGATTTTATGGGAATTTTGAATTTTGCAAAGTTTGACCCCAAAAAGACTAATATTAACGAAGTTATAGCCATTTTTGTGAAAAAATACGATATTTTTTTTAAGGTGCATGTTTTTATGCCTAAATTGTATCTAATTCGAAGAGGAATGAATAGCAGAGTACAAAAATGTATTTTTTATAAGTTTTGGGTGCGTAGTTTTGATTTTATGGGATTTTGAATTTTGCAAAGTTTGACCCCAAAAAGACTAATATTAACGGAGTTATAGCCATTTTTGTGAAAAAATACGATATTTTTTTAAGGTGCATGTTTTTATGCCTAAATTGTATCTAATTCGAAGGGGAATGAATAGCAGAGTACAAAAATGTATTTTTTATAAGTTTTGGGTGCGTAGTTTTGATTTTATGGGATTTTGAATTTTGCAAAGTTTGACACCAAAAAGACTAATATTAACGGAGTTATAGCCATTTTTGTGAAAAAATACGATATTTTTTTAAGGTGCATGTTTTTATGCCTAAATTGTATCTAATTCGAAGGGGAATGAATAGCAGAGTACAAAAATGTATTTTTTATAAGTTTTGGGTGCGTAGTTTTGATTTTATGGGATTTTTGAATTTTGCAAAGTTTGACCCCAAAAAGACTAATATTAACGGAGTTATAGCCCATTTTTGTGAAAAAATACGATATTTTTTTAAGGTGCATGTTTTTATGCCAAAATTGTATCTAATTCGAAGGGGAATGAATAGCAGAGTACAAAAATGTATTTTTTATAAGTTTTGGGTGCGTAGTTTTGATTTTATGGGATTTTGAATTTTGCAAAGTTTGACCCCAAAAAGACTAATATTAACGGAGTTATAGCCATTTTTGTGAAAAAATACGATATTTTTTTAAGGTGCATGTTTTTATGCCCAAATTGTATCTAATTCGAAGGGGAATGAATAGCAGAGTACAAAAATGTATTTTTTATAAGTTTTGGGTGCGTAGTTTTGATTTTATGGGATTTTGAATTTTGCAAAGTTTGACCCCAAAAAGACTAATATTAACGGAGTTATGGCCATTTTTGTGAAAAAAATACGATATTTTTTTAAGGTGCATGTTTTTATGAAAAAATTGTATCTAATTCGAAGGGGAATGAATAGCAGAGTACAAAAATGTATTTTTTATAAGTTTTGGGTGCGTAGTTTTGATTTTATGGAATTTTGCAAAGTTTGACAACAAAAAGACTAATATTAACGTAGTTATAGCCATTTTTGTGAAAAAATACGATATTTTTTTAAGGTGCATGTTTTTATGCCTAAATTGTATCTAATTCGAAGGGGAATGAATAGCAGAGTACAAAAAATGTATTTTTTATAAGTTTTGGGTGCGTAGTTTTGATTTTATGGGATTTTGAATTTTGCAAAGTTTGACCCCAAAAAGACTAATATTAACGGAGTTATAGCCATTTTTGTGAAAAAATACGATATTTTTTTAAGGTGCATGTTTTTATGCCTAAATTGTATCTAATTCGAAGGGGAATGAATAGCAGAGTACAAAAATGTATTTTTTATAAGTTTTCGGTGCGTAGTTTTGATTTTATGGGATTTTGAATTTTGCAAAGTTTTGACACCAAAAAGACTAATATTAACGGAGTTTATAGCCATTTTTGTGAAAAAATACGATATTTTTTTTGAGGTGCATGTTTTTATGCCTAAATTGTATCTAATTCGAAGGGGAATGAATAGCAGAGTACAAAAATGTATTTTTTATAAGTTTTGGGTGCGTAGTTTTGATTTTATGGGATTTTGAATTTTGCTAGTTTGACCCCAAAAAGACTAATATTAACGGAGTTATAGCCATTTTTGTGAAAAAAATACGATATTTTTTTAAGGTGCATGTTTTTATGAAAAAATTGTATCTAATTCGAAGGGGAATGAATAGCAGAGTACAAAAATGTATTTTTTATAAGTTTTGGGGTGCGTAGTTTTGATTTTATGGGATTTTGAATTTTGCAAAGTTTGACCCCAAAAAGACTAATATTAACGGAGTTATGGCCATTTTTGTGAAAAAATACGATATTTTTTTAAGGTGCATGTTTCTATGAAAAAATTGTATCTAATTCGAAGGGGAAATGAATAGCAGAGTACAAAAATGTATTTTTTATAAGTTTTGGGTGCGTAGTTTTGATTTTATGGGATTTTGTATTTTGCTAGTTTGACCCCAAAAAGACTAATATTAACGGAGTTATGGCCATTTTTGTGAAAAAATACGATATTTTTTTAAGGTGCATGTTTTTATGAAAAAATTGTATCTAATTCGAAGGGGAATGAATAGCAGAGTACAAAAATGTATTTTTTATAAGTTTTGGGTGCGTAGTTTTGATTTTATGGGATTTTGAATTTTGCAAAGTTTGACCCCAAAAAGACTAATATTAACGGAGTTATAGCCATTTTTGTGAAAAAATACGATATTTTTTTAAGGTGCATGTTTTTATGCCTAAATTGTATCTAATTCGAAGGGGAATGAATAGCAGAGTACAAAAATGTATTTTTTATAAGTTTTGGGTGCGTAGTTTTGATTTTATGGGATTTTGTATTTTGCTAGTTTGACCCCAAAAAGACTAATATTAACGGAGTTATAGCCATTTTTGTGAAAAAATACGATATTATTTTAAGGTGCATGTTTTTATGCCCAAATTGTATCTAATTCGAAGGGGAATGAATAGCAGAGTACAAAAATGTATTTTTTATAAGTTTTGGGTGCGTAGTTTTGATTTTATGGGATTTTGAATTTTGCAAAGTTTGACCCCAAAAAGACTAATATTAACGGAGTTATAGCCATTTTTGTGAAAAAATACGATATTTTTTTAAGGTGCATGTTTTTATGCCTAAATAGTATCTAATTCGAAGGGGAATGAATAGCAGAGTACAAAAATGTATTTTTTATAAGTTTTGGGTGCGTAGTTTTGATTTTATGGGATTTTGAATTTTGCAAAGTTTGACCCCAAAAAGACTAATATTAACGGAGTTATGGCCATTTTTGTGAAAAAATACGATATTTTTTTAAGGTGCATGTTTTTATGCCCAAATTGTATCTAATTCGAAGGGGAATGAATAGCAGAGTACAAAAATGTATTTTTTATAAATTTTGATTTTATGGGATTTTGAATTTTGCAAAGTTTGACCCCAAAAAGACTAATATTAACGGAGTTATGGCCATTTTTGTGAAAAAATACGATATTTTTTTAAGGTGCATGTTTTTATGCCCAAATTGTATCTAATTCGAAGGGGAATGAATAGCAGAGTACAAAAATGTATTTTTTATAAGTTTTGGGTGCGTAGTTTTGATTTTATGGGATTTTGAATTTTGCAAAGTTTGACCCCAAAAAGACTAATATTAACGGAGTTATAGCCATTTTTGTGAAAAAATACGATATTTTTTAAGGTGCATGTTTTTATGCCTAAATAGTATCTAATTCGAAGGGGAATGAATAGCAGAGTACAAAAATGTATTTTTTATAAGTTTTGGGTGCGTAGTTTTGATTTTATGGGATTTTGAATTTTGCAAAGTTTGACCCCAAAAAGACTAATATTAACGGAGTTATGGCCATTTTTGTGAAAAAATACGATATTTTTTTAAGGTGCATGTTTTTATGCCCAAATTGTATCTAATTCGAAGGGGAATGAATAGCAGAGTACAAAAATGTATTTTTTATAAGTTTTGGGTGCGTAGTTTTGATTTTATGGGATTTTGAATTTTGCATAGTTTGACCCCAAAAAGACTAATATTAACGGAGTTATGGCCATTTTTGTGAAAAAATACGATATTTTTTTAAGGTGCATGTTTTTATGCCAAAATTGTATCTAATTCGAAGAAGAATGAATAGCAGAGTACAAAAATGTATTTTTTATAAGTTTTGGGTGCGTAGTTTTGATTTTATGGGATTTTGAATTTTGCTAGTTTGACCCCAAAAAGACTAATATTAACGGAGTTATGGCCATTTTTGTGAAAAAATACGATATTTTTTTAAGGTGCATGTTTTTATGAAAAAATTGTATCTAATTCGAAGGGGAATGAATAGCAGAGTACAAAAATGTATTTTTTTTAAGTTTTGGGTGCGTAGTTTTGATTTTATGGGATTTTGAATTTTGCAAAGTTTGACCCCAAAAAGACTAATATTAACGGAGTTATAGCCATTTTTGTGAAAAAATACGATATTTTTTTAAGGTGCATGTTTTTATGCCTAAATTGTATCTAATTCGAAGGGGAATGAATAGCAGAGTACAAAAATGTATTTTTTATAAGTTTTGGGTGCGTAGTTTTGATTTTATGGGATTTTGAATTTTGCAAAGTTTGACCCCAAAAAGACTAATATTAACGAAGTTATAGCCATTTTTGTGAAAAAATACGATATTTTTTTAAGGTGCATGTTTTTATGCCTAAATTGTATCTAATTCGAAGAGGAATGAATAGCAGAGTACAAAAATGTATTTTTTATAAGTTTTGGGTGCGTAGTTTTGATTTTATGGGATTTTGAATTTTGCAAAGTTTGACCCCAAAAAGACTAATATTAACGGAGTTATAGCCATTTTTGTGAAAAAATACGATATTTTTTTAAGGTGCATGTTTTTATGCCTAAATAGTATCTAATTCGAAGGGGAATGAATAGCAGAGTACAAAAATGTATTTTTTATAAGTTTTGGGTGCGTAGTTTTGATTTTATGGGATTTTGAATTTTGCAAAGTTTGACCCCAAAAAGACTAATATTAACGGAGTTATGGCCATTTTTGTGAAAAAATACGATATTTTTTTAAGGTGCATGTTTTTATGCCAAAATTGTATCTAATTCGAAGGGGAATGAATAGCAGAGTACAAAAATGTATTTTTTATAAGTTTTGGGTGCGTAGTTTTGATTTTATGGGATTTTGAATTTTGCTAGTTTGACCCCAAAAAGACTAATATTAACGGAGTTATAGCCATTTTTGTGAAAAAAATACGATATTTTTTTAAGGTGCATGTTTTTATGCCTAAATTGTATCTAATTCGAAGGGGAATGAATAGCAGAGTACAAAAATGTATTTTTTATAAGTTTTGGGTGCGTAGTTTTGATTTTATGGGATTTTGAATTTTGCAAAGTTTGACCCCAAAAAGACTAATATTAACGGAGTTATAGCCATTTTTGTGAAAAAATGAGATTTTTTTTTAAGGTGCATGTTTTTATGCCTAAATTGTATCTAATTCGAAGGGGAATGAATAGCAGAGTACAAAAATGTATTTTTTATAAGTTTTGGGTGAGTAGTTTTGATTTTATGGGATTTTGAATTTTGCTAGTTTGACCCCAAAAAGACTAATATTAACGGAGTTATAGCCATTTTTGTGAAAAATACGATATTTTTTTAAGGTGCATGTTTTTATGCCTAAATTGTATCTAATTCGAAGGGGAATGAATAGCAGAGTACAAAAATGTATTTTTTATAAGTTTTGGGTGCGTAGTTTTGATTTTATGGGATTTTGAATTTTGCAAAGTTTGACCCCAAAAAGACTAATATTAACGAAGTTATAGCCATTTTTGTGAAAAAATACGATATTTTTTTAAGGTGCATGTTTTTATGCCTAAATTGTATCTAATTCGAAGGGGAATGAATAGCAGAGTACAAAAATGTATTTTTTATAAGTTTTGGGTGCGTAGTTTTGATTTTATGGGATTTTGAATTTTGCAAAGTTTGACCCCAAAAAGACTAATATTAACGGAGTTATAGCCATTTTTGTGAAAAAATACGATATTTTTTAAGGTGCATGTTTTTATGCCTAAATTGTATCTAATTCGAAGGGGAATGAATAGCAGAGTACAAAAATGTATTTTTTATAAGTTTTGGGTGCGTAGTTTTGATTTTATGGGATTTTGAATTTTGCAAAGTTTGACCCCAAAAAGACTAATATTAACGGAGTTATAGCCATTTTTGTGAAAAAATACGATATTTTTTTAAGGTGCATGTTTTTATGCCCAAATTGTATCTAATTCGAAGGGGAATGAATAGCAGAGTACAAAAATGTATTTTTTATAAGTTTTGGGTGCGTAGTTTTGATTTTATGGGATTTTGAATTTTGCTAGTTTGACCCCAAAATGACTAATATTAACGGAGTTATAGCCATTTTTGTGAAAAAATACGATATTTTTTTAAGGTGCATGTTTTTATGCCTAAATTGTATCTAATTCGAAGGGGAATGAATAGCAGAGTACAAAAATGTATTTTTTATAAGTTTTGGGTGCGTAGTTTTGATTTTATGGGATTTTGAATTTTGCAAAGTTTGACCCCAAAAAGACTAATATTAACGGAGTTTTAGCCATTTTTGTGAAAAAATACGATATTTTTTTAAGGTGCATGTTTTTATGCCTAAATTGTATCTAATTCGAAGGGGAATGAATAGCAGAGTACAAAAATGTATTTTTTATAAGTTTTGGGTGCGTAGTTTTGATTTTATGGGATTTTGAATTTTGCAAAGTTTGACCCCAAAAAGACTAATATTAACGAAGTTATAGCCATTTTTGTGAAAAAATACGATATTTTTTTAAGGTGCATGTTTTTATGCCTAAATTGTATCTAATTCGAAGAGGAATGAATAGCAGAGTACAAAAATGTATTTTTTATAAGTTTTGGGTGCGTAGTTTTGATTTTATGGGATTTTGAATTTTGCAAAGTTTTACCCCAAAAAGACTAATATTAACGAAGTTATAGCCATTTTTGTGAAAAAATACGATATTTTTTTAAGGTGCATGTTTTTATGCCAAAATTGTATCTAATTCGAAGGGGAATGAATAGCAGAGTACAAAAATGTATTTTTTATAAGTTTTGGGTGCGTAGTTTTGATTTTATGGGATTTTGAATTTTGCTAGTTTGACCCCAAAATGACTAATATTAACGGAGTTATAGCCATTTTTGTGAAAAAATACGATATTTTTTTAAGGTGCATGTTTTTATGCCCAAATTGTATCTAATTCGAAGGGGAATGAATAGCAGAGTACAAAAATGTATTTTTTATAAGTTTTGGGTGCGTAGTTTTGATTTTATGGGATTTTGAATTTTGCAAAGTTTGACCCCAAAAAGACTAATATTAACGGAGTTTTAGCCATTTTTGTGAAAAAATACGATATTTTTTTAAGGTGCATGTTTTTATGCCTAAATTGTATCTAATTCGAAGGGGAATGAATAGCAGAGTACAAAAATGTATTTTTTATAAGTTTTGGGTGCGTAGTTTTGATTTTATGGGATTTTGAATTTTGCAAAGTTTGACCCCAAAAAGACTAATATTAACGGAGTTTTAGCCATTTTTGTGAAAAAATACGATATTTTTTTAAGGTGCATGTTTTTATGCCTAAATTGTATCTAATTCGAAGGGGAATGAATAGCAGAGTACAAAAATGTATTTTTTATAAGTTTTGGGTGCGTAGTTTTGATTTTATGGGATTTTGAATTTTGCAAAGTTTGACCCCAAAAAGACTAATATTAACGAAGTTATAGCCATTTTTGTGAAAAAATACGATATTTTTTTAAGGTGCATGTTTTTATGCCTAAATTGTATCTAATTCGAATTGGAATGAATAGCAGAGTACAAAAATGTATTTTTTATAAGTTTTGGGTGCGTAGTTTTGATTTTATGGGATTTTGAATTTTGCTAGTTTGACCCCAAAATGACTAATATTAACGGAGTTATAGCCATTTTTGTGAAAAAATACGATATTTTTTTAAGGTGCATGTTTTTATGCCTAAATTGTATCTAATTCGAAGGGGAATGAATAGCAGAGTACAAAAATGTATTTTTTATAAGTTTTGGGTGCGTAGTTTTGATTTTATGGGATTTTGAATTTTGCTAGTTTGACCCCAAAATGACTAATATTAACGGAGTTATAGCCATTTTTGTGAAAAAATACGATATTTTTTTAAGGTGCATGTTTTTATGCCCAAATTGTATCTAATTCGAAGGGGAATGAATAGCAGAGTACAAAAACGTATTTTTTATAAGTTTTGGGTGCGTAGTTTTGATTTTATGGGATTTTGAATTTTGCATAGTTTGACCCCAAAAAGACTAATATTAACGGAGTTATAGCCATTTTTGTGAAAAAATACAATATTTTTTTAAGGTGCATGTTTTTATGCCAAAATTGTATCTAATTCGAAGGGGAATGAATAGCAGAGTACAAAAATGTATTTTGTATAAGTTTTGGGTGCGTAGTTTTGATTTTATGGGATTTTGAATTTTGCATAGTTTTGACCCCAAAAAGACTAATATTAACGGAGTTATAGCCATTTTTGTGAAAAAATACGATATTTTTTTAAGGTGCATGTTTTTATGCCTAAATTGTATCTAATTCGAAGGGGAATGAATAGCAGAGTACAAAAATGTATTTTTTATAAGTTTTGGGTGCGTAGTTTTGATTTTATGGGATTTTGAATTTTGCATAGTTTGACCCCAAAAAGACTAATATTAACGGAGTTATAGCCATTTTTGTGAAAAAATACGATATTTTTTTAAGGTGCATGTTTTTATGCCTAAATTGTATCTAATTCGAAGGGGAATGAATAGCAGAGTACAAAAATGTATTTTTTATAAGTTTTGGGTGCGTAGTTTTGATTTTATGGGATTTTGAATTTTGCAAAGTTTGACACCAAAAAGACTAATATTAACGGAGTTATAGCCATTTTTGTGAAAAAATACGATATTTTTTTAAGGTGCATGTTTTTATGCCTAAATTGTATCTAATTCGAAGGGGAATGAATAGCAGAGTACAAAAATGTATTTTGTATAAGTTTTGGGTGCGTAGTTTTGATTTTATGGGATTTTGAATTTTGCAAAGTTTGACCCCAAAAAGACTAATATTAACGGAGTTATGGCCATTTTTGTGAAAAAATACGATATTTTTTTAAGGTGCATGTTATGAAAAAATTGTATCTAATTCGAAGGGGAATGAATAGCAGAGTACAAAAATGTATTTTTTATAAGTTTTGGGTGCGTAGTTTTGATTTTATGGGATTTTGAATTTTGCATAGTTTGACCCCAAAAAGACTAATATTAACGGAGTTATAGCCATTTTTGTGAAAAAATACGATATTTTTTTAAGGTGCATGTTTTTATGCCTAAATTGTATCTAATTCGAAGGGGAATGAATAGCAGAGTACAAAAATGTATTTTTTATAAGTTTTGGGTGCGTAGTTTTGATTTTATGGGATTTTGAATTTTGCATAGTTTGACCCCAAAAAGACTAATATTAACGGAGTTATAGCCATTTTTGTGAAAAAATATGATATTTTTATAAGGTGCATGTTTTTATGCCTAAATTGTATCTAATTCGAAGGGGAATGAATAGCAGAGTACAAAAATGTATTTTTTATAAGTTTTGGGTGCGTAGTTTTGATTTTATGGGATTTTGAATTTTGCAAAGTTTGACCCCAAAAAGACTAATATTAACGGAGTTATAGCCATTTTTGTGAAAAAATACGATATTTTTTTAAGGTGCATGTTTTTATGCCTAAATTGTATCTAATTCGAAGGGGAATGAATAGCAGAGTACAAAAATGTATTTTTTATAAGTTTTGGGTGCGTAGTTTTCATTTTATGGGATTTTGAATTTTGCAAAGTTTGACCCCAAAAAGACTAATATTAACGGAGTTATAGCCATTTTTGTGAAAAAATACGATATTTTTTTAAGGTGCATGTTTTTATGCCCAAGTTGTATCTAATTCGAAGGGGAATGAATAGCAGAGTACAAAAATGTATTTTTTATAAGTTTTGGGTGCGTAGTTTTGATTTTATGGGATTTTGAATTTTGCAAAGTTTGACCCCAAAAAGACTAATATTAACGGAGTTATAGCCATTTTTGTGAAAAAATACGATATTTTTTTAAGGTGCATGTTTTTATGCCTAAATTGTATCTAATTCGAAGGGGAATGAATAGCAGAGTACAAAAATGTATTTTTTATAAGTTTTGGGTGCGTAGTTTTGATTTTATGGGATTTTGAATTTTGCAAAGTTTGACCCCAAAAAGACTAATATTAACGGAGTTATAGCCATTTTTGTGAAAAAATACGATATTTTTTTAAGGTGCATGTTTTTATGCCTAAATTGTATCTAATTCGAAGGGGAATGAATAGCAGAGTACAAAAATGTATTTTTTATAAGTTTTGGGTGCGTAGTTTTGATTTTATGGGATTTTGAATTTTGCGAAGTTTGACCCCAAAAAGACTAATATTAACGGAGTTATAGCCATTTTTGTGAAAAAATACGATATTTTTTTAAGGTGCATGTTTTTATGCCAAAATTGTATCTAATTCGAAGGGGAATGAATAGCAGAGTACAAAAATGTATTTTTTATAAGTTTTGGGTGCGTAGTTTTGATTTTATGGGATTTTGAATTTTGCATAGTTTTGACCCCAAAAAGACTAATATTAACGGAGTTATAGCCATTTTTGTGAAAAAATACGATATTTTTTTAAGGTGCATGTTTTTATGCCTAAATTGTATCTAATTCGAAGGGGAATGAATAGCAGAGTACAAAAATGTATTTTTTATAAGTTTTGGGTGCGTAGTTTTGATTTTATGGGATTTTGAATTTTGCAAAGTTTGACACCAAAAAGACTAATATTAACGGAGTTATAGCCATTTTTGTGAAAAAATACGATATTTTTTTAAGGTGCATGTTTTTATGCCTAAATTGTATCTAATTCGAAGGGGAATGAATAGCAGAGTACAAAAATGTATTTTTTATAATTTTTGGGTGCGTAGTTTTGATTTTATGGGATTTTGAATTTTGCATAGTTTGACCCCAAAAAGACTAATATTAACGGAGTTATAGCCATTTTTGTGAAAAAATACGATATTTTTTTAAGGTGCATGTTTTTATGCCAAAATTGTATCTAATTCGAAGGGGAATGAATAGCAGAGTACAAAAATGTATTTTTTAT
This sequence comes from Episyrphus balteatus, assembly GCF_945859705.1. NCBI lineage: Eukaryota > Metazoa > Arthropoda > Insecta > Diptera > Syrphidae > Episyrphus > Episyrphus balteatus. Next base: position 95,046 of record NW_026605124.1, on the reverse strand, counting down.
AAGTTTTGGGTGCGTAGTTTTGATTTTATGGGATTTTGAATTTTGCATAGTTTGACCCCAAAAAGACTAATATTAACGGAGTTATAGCCATTTTTGTGAAAAAATACGATATTTGTTAAGGTGCATGTTTTTATGCCTAAATTGTATCTAATTCGAAGGGGAATGAATAGCAGAGTACAAAAATGTATTTTTTATAAGTTTTGGGTGCGTAGTTTTGATTTTATGGGATTTTGAATTTTGCATAGTTTGACCCCAAAAAGACTAATATTAACGGAGTTATAGCCATTTTTGTGAAAAAATACGATATTTTTTTAAGGTGCATGTTTTTATGCCTAAATTGTATCTAATTCGAAGGGGAATGAATAGCAGAGTACAAAAATGTATTTTTTATAAGTTTTGGGTGCGTAGTTTTGATTTTATGGGATTTTGAATTTTGCAAAGTTTGACCCCAAAAAGACTAATATTCACGGAGTTATAGCCATTTTTGTGAAAAAATATGATATTTTTTTAAGGTGCATGTTTTTATGCCTAAATTGTATCTAATTTGAAGGGGAATGAATAGCAGAGTACAAAAATGTATTTTTTATAAGTTTTGGGTGCGTAGTTTTGATTTTATGGGATTTTGAATTTTGCAAAGTTTGACCAGAAAAAGACTAATATTAACGGAGTTATAGCCATTTTTGTGAAAAAATACGATATTTTTTTAAGGTGCATGTTTTTATGCCTAAATTGTATCTAATTCGAAGGGGAATGAATAGCAGAGTACAAAAATGTATTTTTTATAAGTTTTGGGTGCGTAGTTTTGATTTTATGGGATTTTGAATTTTGCAAAGTTTGACCCCAAAAAGACTAATATTAACGGAGTTATAGCCATTTTTGTGAAAAAATACGATATTTTTTTAAGGTGCATGTTTTTATGCCTAAATTGTATCTAATTCGAAGGGGAATGAATAGCAGAGTACAAAAATGTATTTTTTATAAGTTTTGGGTGCGTAGTTTTGATTTTATGGGATTTTGAATTTTGCAAAGTTTGACACCAAAAAGACTAATATTAACGGAGTTATAGCCATTTTTGTGAAAAAATACGATATTTTTTTAAGGTGCATGTTTTTATGCCTAAATAGTATCTAATTCGAAGGGGAATGAATAGCAGAGTACAAAAATGTATTTTTTATAAGTTTTGGGTGCGTAGTTTTGATTTTATGGGATTTTGAATTTTGCAAAGTTTGACCCCAAAAAGACTAATATTAACGGAGTTATAGCCATTTTTGTGAAAAAATACGATATTTATTTAAGGTGCATGTTTTTATGCCTAAATAGTATCTAATTCGAAGGGGAATGAATAGCAGAGTACAAAAATGTATTTTTTATAAGTTTTGGGTGCGTAGTTTTGATTTTATGGGATTTTGAATTTTGCAAAGTTTGACCCCAAAAAGACTAATATTAACGGAGTTATAGCCATTTTTGTGAAAAAATACGATATTTTTTTAAGGTGCATGTTTTTATGCCTAAATTGTATCTAATTTGAAGGGGAATGAATAGCAGAGTACAAAAATGTATTTTTTATAAGTTTTTGGTGCGTAGTTTTGATTTTATGGGATTTTGAATTTTGCAAAGTTTGACCAGAAAAAGACTAATATTAACGGAGTTATAGCCATTTTTGTGAAAAAATACGATATTTTTTTAAGGTGCATGTTTTTATGCCTAAATTGTATCTAATTCGAAGGGGAATGAATAGCAGAGTACAAAAATGTATTTTTTATAAGTTTTGGGTGCGTAGTTTTGATTTTATGGGATTTTGAATTTTGCAAAGTTTGACCCCAAAAAGACTAATATTAACGGAGTTATAGCCATTTTTGTGAAAAAATACGATATTTTTTTAAGGTGCATGTTTTTATGCCTAAATTGTATCTAATTCGAAGGGGAATGAATAGCAGAGTACAAAAATGTATTTTTTATAAGTTTTGGGTGCGTAGTTTTGATTTTATGGGATTTTGAATTTTGCAAAGTTTGACACCAAAAAGACTAATATTAACGGAGTTATAGCCATTTTTGTGAAAAAATACGATATTTTTTTAAGGTGCATGTTTTTATGCCTAAATAGTATCTAATTCGAAGGGGAATGAATAGCAGAGTACAAAAATGTATTTTTTATAAGTTTTGGGTGCGTAGTTTTGATTTTATGGGATTTTGAATTTTGCAAAGTTTGACCCCAAAAAGACTAATATTAACGGAGTTATAGCCATTTTTGTGAAAAAATACGATATTTATTTAAGGTGCATGTTTTTATGCCTAAATAGTATCTAATTCGAAGGGGAATGAATAGCAGAGTACAAAAATGTATTTTTTATAAGTTTTGGGTGCGTAGTTTTGATTTTATGGGATTTTGAATTTTGCAAAGTTTGACCCCAAAAAGACTAATATTAACGGAGTTATAGCCATTTTTGTGAAAAAATACGATATTTTTTTAAGGTGCATGTTTTTATGCCTAAATTGTATCTAATTCGAAGGGGAATGAATAGCAGAGTACAAAAATGTATTTTTTATAAGTTTTGGGTGCGTAGTTTTGATTTTATGGGATTTTGAATTTTGCATAGTTTTGACCCCAAAAAGACTAATATTAACGGAGTTATAGCCATTTTTGTGAAAAAATACGATATTTTTTTAAGGTGCATGTTTTTATGCCTAAATTGTATCTAATTCGAAGGGGAATGAATAGCAGAGTACAAAAATGTATTTTTTATAAGTTTTGGGTGCGTAGTTTTGATTTTATGGGATTTTGAATTTTGCATAGTTTGACCCCAAAAAGACTAATATTAACGGAGTTATAGCCATTTTTGTGAAAAAATACGATATTTTTTTAAGGTGCATGTTTTTATGCCTAAATTGTATCTAATTCGAAGGGGAATGAATAGCAGAGTACAAAAATGTATTTTTTATAAGTTTTGGGTGCGTAGTTTTGATTTTATGGGATTTTGAATTTTGCAAAGTTTGACCCCAAAAAGACTAATATTAACGGAGTTATAGCCATTTTTGTGAAAAAATACGATATTTTTTTAAGGTGCATGTTTTTATGCCTAAATTGTATCTAATTCGAAGGGGAATGAATAGCAGAGTACAAAAATGTATTTTTTATAAGTTTTGGGTGCGTAGTTTTGATTTTATGGGATTTTGAATTTTGCAAAGTTTGACCCCAAAAAGACTAATATTAACGGAGTTATAGCCATTTTTGTGAAAAAATACGATATTTATTTAAGGTGCATGTTTTTATGCCTAAATAGTATCTAATTCGAAGGGGAATGAATAGCAGAGTACAAAAATGTATTTTTTATAAGTTTTGGGTGCGTAGTTTTGATTTTATGGGATTTTGAATTTTGCAAAGTTTGACCCCAAAAAGACTAATATTAACGGAGTTATAGCCATTTTTGTGAAAAAATACGATATTTTTTTAAGGTGCATGTTTTTATGCCTAAATTGTATCTAATTCGAAGGGGAATCAATAGCAGAGTACAAAAATGTATTTTTTATAAGTTTTGGGTGCGTAGTTTTGATTTTATGGGATTTTGAATTTTGCAAAGTTTGACCCCAAAAAGACTAATATTAACGGAGTTATAGCCATTTTTGTGAAAAAATACGATATTTTTTTAAGGTGCATGTTTTTATGCCTAAATTGTATCTAATTCGAAGGGGAATCAATAGCAGAGTACAAAAATGTATTTTTTATAAGTTTTGGGTGCGTAGTTTTGATTTTATGGGATTTTGAATTTTGCAAAGTTTGACCCCAAAAAGACTAATATTAACGGAGTTATAGCCATTTTTGTGAAAAAATACGATATTTTTTTAAGGTGCATGTTTTTATGCCTAAATTGTATCTAATTCGAAGGGGAATGAATAGCAGAGTACAAAAATGTATTTTTTATAAGTTTTGGGTGCGTAGTTTTGATTTTATGGGATTTTGTATTTTGCTAGTTTGACCCCAAAAAGACTAATATTAACGGAGTTATAGCCATTTTTGTGAAAAAATACGATATTTTTTTAAGGTGCATGTTTTTATGCCCAAATTGTATCTAATTCGAAGGGGAATGAATAGCAGAGTACAAAAATGTATTTTTTATAAGTTTTGGGTGCGTAGTTTTGATTTTATGGGATTTTGAATTTTGCAAAGTTTGACCCCAAAAAGACTAATATTAACGGAGTTATAGCCATTTTTGTGAAAAAATACGATATTTTTTTAAGGTGCATGTTTTTATGCCTAAATTGTATCTAATTCGAAGGGGAATGAATAGCAGAGTACAAAAATGTATTTTTTATAAGTTTTGGGTGCGTAGTTTTGATTTTATGGGATTTTGAATTTTGCTAGTTTGACCCCAAAAAGACTAATATTAACGGAGTTATAGCCATTTTTGTGAAAAAATACGATATTTTTTTAAGGTGCATGTTTTTATGCCTAAATTGTATCTAATTCGAAGGGGAATGAATAGCAGAGTACAAAAATGTATTTTTTATAAGTTTTGGGTGCGTAGTTTTGATTTTATGGGATTTTGAATTTTGCAAAGTTTGACCCCAAAAAGACTAATATTAACGGAGTTATGGCCATTTTTGTGAAAAAATATACAAGTACAAAAATGTATTTTTTATAAGTTTTGGGTGCGTAGTTTTGATTTTATGGGATTTTGAATTTTGCAAAGTTTGACCCCAAAAAGACTAATATTAACGGAGTTATGGCCATTTTTGTGAAAAAATACGATATTTTTTTAAGGTGCATGTTTTTATGCCAAAATTGTATCTAATTCGAAGGGGAATGAATAGCAGAGTACAAAAATGTATTTTTTATAAGTTTTGGGTGCGTAGTTTTGATTTTATGGGATTTTGAATTTTGCAAAGTTTGACACCAAAAAGACTAATATTAACGGAGTTATAGCCATTTTTGTGAAAAAATACGATATTTTTTTAAGGTGCATGTTTTTATGCCTAAATAGTATCTAATTCGAAGGGGAATGAATAGCAGAGTACAAAAATGTATTTTTTATAAGTTTTGGGTGCGTAGTTTTGATTTTATGGGATTTTGAATTTTGCAAAGTTTGACCCCAAAAAGACTAATATTAACGGAGTTATAGCCATTTTTGTGAAAAAATACGATATTTATTTAAGGTGCATGTTTTTATGCCTAAATAGTATCTAATTCGAAGGGGAATGAATAGCAGAGTACAAAAATGTATTTTTTATAAGTTTTGGGTGCGTAGTTTTGATTTTATGGGATTTTGAATTTTGCAAAGTTTGACCCCAAAAAGACTAATATTAACGGAGTTATAGCCATTTTTGTGAAAAAATACGATATTTTTTTAAGGTGCATGTTTTTATGCCTAAATTGTATCTAATTCGAAGGGGAAGCAATAGCAGAGCACAAAAATGTATTTTTTATAAGTTTTGGGTGCGTAGTTTTGATTTTATGGGATTTTGAATTTTGCAAAGTTTGACCCCAAAAAGACTAATATTAACGGAGTTATAGCCATTTTTGTGAAAAAATACGATATTTTTTTAAGGTGCATGTTTTTATGCCTAAATTGTATCTAATTCGAAGGGGAATCAATAGCAGAGTACAAAAATGTATTTTTTATAAGTTTTGGGTGCGTAGTTTTGATTTTATGGGATTTTGAATTTTGCAAAGTTTGACCCCAAAAAGACTAATATTAACGGAGTTATAGCCATTTTTGTGAAAAAATACGATATTTTTTTAAGGTGCATGTTTTTATGCCTAAATTGTATCTAATTCGAAGGGGAATGAATAGCAGAGTACAAAAATGTATTTTTTATAAGTTTTGGGTGCGTAGTTTTGATTTTATGGGATTTTGTATTTTGCTAGTTTGACCCCAAAAAGACTAATATTAACGGAGTTATAGCCATTTTTGTGAAAAAATACGATATTTTTTTAAGGTGCATGTTTTTATGCCCAAATTGTATCTAATTCGAAGGGGAATGAATAGCAGAGTACAAAAATGTATTTTTTATAAGTTTTGGGTGCGTAGTTTTGATTTTATGGGATTTTGAATTTTGCAAAGTTTGACCCCAAAAAGACTAATATTAACGGAGTTATAGCCATTTTTGTGAAAAAATACGATATTTTTTTAAGGTGCATGTTTTTATGCCTAAATTGTATCTAATTCGAAGGGGAATGAATAGCAGAGTACAAAAATGTATTTTTTATAAGTTTTGGGTGCGTAGTTTTGATTTTATGGGATTTTGAATTTTGCTAGTTTGACCCCAAAAAGACTAATATTAACGGAGTTATAGCCATTTTTGTGAAAAAATACGATATTTTTTTAAGGTGCATGTTTTTATGCCTAAATTGTATCTAATTCGAAGGGGAATGAATAGCAGAGTACAAAAATGTATTTTTTATAAGTTTTGGGTGCGTAGTTTTGATTTTATGGGATTTTGAATTTTGCAAAGTTTGACCCCAAAAAGACTAATATTAACGGAGTTATAGCCATTTTTGTAAAGTACAAAAATGTATTTTTTATAAGTTTTGGGTGCGTAGTTTTGATTTTATGGGATTTTGAATTTTGCAAAGTTTGACCCCAAAAAGACTAATATTAACGGAGTTATGGCCATTTTTGTGAAAAAATACGATATTTTTTTAAGGTGCATGTTTTTATGCCAAAATTGTATCTAATTCGAAGGGGAATGAATAGCAGAGTACAAAAATGTATTTTTTATAAGTTTTGGGTGCGTAGTTTTGATTTTATGGGATTTTGAATTTTGCAAAGTTTGACCCCAAAAAGACTAATATTAACGAAGTTATAGCCATTTTTGTGAAAAAATACGATATTTTTTTTAAGGTGCATGTTTTTATGCCTAAATTGTATCTAATTCGAAGGGGAATGAATAGCAGAGTACAAAAATGTATTTTTTATAAGTTTTGGGTGCGTAGTTTTGATTTTATGGGATTTTGAATTTTGCATAGTTTGACCCCAAAAAGACTAATATTAACGGAGTTATAGCCATTTTTGTGAAAAAATACGATATTTTTTTAAGGTGCATGTTTTTATGCCTAAATTGTATCTAATTCGAAGGGGAATGAATAGCAGAGTACAAAAATGTATTTTTTATAAGTTTTGGGTGCGTAGTTTTGATTTTATGGGATTTTGAATTTTGCTAGTTTGACCCCAAAATGACTAATATTAACAAAGTTATAGCCATTTTTGTGAAACAATACGATATTTTTTTTAAGGTGCATGTTTTTATGCCTAAATTGTATCTAATTCGAAGGGGAATGAATAGCAGAGTACAAAAATGTATTTTTTATAAGTTTTGGGTGCGTAGTTTTGATTTTATGGGATTTTGAATTTTGCATAGTTTGACCCCAAAAAGACTAATATTAACGGAGTTATAGCCATTTTTGTGAAAAAATACGATATTTTTTTAAGGTGTATGTTTTTATGCCAAAATTGTATCTAATTCGAAGGGGAATGAATAGCAGAGTACAAAAATGTATTTTTTATAAGTTTTGGGTGCGTAGTTTTGATTTTATGGGATTTTGAATTTTGCATAGTTTGACCCCAAAAAGACTAATATTAACGGAGTTATAGACATTTTTGTGAAAAAATACGATATTTTTTTAAGGTGCATGTTTTTATGCCTAAATTATATATAATTCGAAGGGGAATGAATAGCAGAGTACAAAAATGTATTTTTTATAAGTTTTGGGTGCGTAGTTTTGATTTTATGGGATTTTGAATTTTGCAAAGTTTGACCCCAAAAAGACTAATATTAACGGAGTTATAGCCATTTTTGTGAAAAAATACGATATTTTTTTAAGGTGCATGTTTTTATGCCTAAATTGTATCTAATTCGAAGGGGAATGAATAGCAGAGTACAAAAATGTATTTTTTATAAGTTTTGGGTGCGTAGTTTTGATTTTATGGGATTTTGTATTTTGCTAGTTTGACCCCAAAAAGACTAATATTAACGGAGTTATAGCCATTTTTGTGAAAAAATACGATATTTTTTTAAGGTGCATGTTTTTATGCCCAAATTGTATCTAATTCGAAGGGGAATGAATAGCAGAGTACAAAAATGTATTTTTTATAAGTTTTGGGTGCGTAGTTTTGATTTTATGGGATTTTGAATTTTGCAAAGTTTGACCCCAAAAAGACTAATATTAACGGAGTTATAGCCATTTTTGTGAAAAAATACGATATTTTTTTAAGGTGCATGTTTTTATGCCTAAATTGTATCTAATTCGAAGGGGAATGAATAGCAGAGTACAAAAATGTATTTTTTATAAGTTTTGGGTGCGTAGTTTTGATTTTATGGGATTTTGAATTTTGCTAGTTTGACCCCAAAAAGACTAATATTAACGGAGTTATAGCCATTTTTGTGAAAAAATACGATATTTTTTTAAGGTGCATGTTTTTATGCCTAAATTGTATCTAATTCGAAGGGGAATGAATAGCAGAGTACAAAAATGTATTTTTTATAAGTTTTGGGTGCGTAGTTTTGATTTTATGGGATTTTGAATTTTGCAAAGTTTGACCCCAAAAAGACTAATATTAACGGAGTTATAGCCATTTTTGTGAAAAAATATACAAGTACAAAAATGTATTTTTTATAAGTTTTGGGTGCGTAGTTTTGATTTTATGGGATTTTGAATTTTGCAAAGTTTGACCCCAAAAAGACTAATATTAACGGAGTTATGGCCATTTTTGTGAAAAAATACGATATTTTTTTAAGGTGCATGTTTTTATGCCAAAATTGTATCTAATTCGAAGGGGAATGAATAGCAGAGTACAAAAATGTATTTTTTATAAGTTTTGGGTGCGTAGTTTTGATTTTATGGGATTTTGAATTTTGCAAAGTTTGACCCCAAAAAGACTAATATTAACGAAGTTATAGCCATTTTTGTGAAAAAATACGATATTTTTTTTAAGGTGCATGTTTTTATGCCTAAATTGTATCTAATTCGAAGGGGAATGAATAGCAGAGTACAAAAATGTATTTTTTATAAGTTTTGGGTGCGTAGTTTTGATTTTATGGGATTTTGAATTTTGCATAGTTTGACCCCAAAAAGACTAATATTAACGGAGTTATAGCCATTTTTGTGAAAAAATACGATATTTTTTTAAGGTGCATGTTTTTATGCCTAAATTGTATCTAATTCGAAGGGGAATGAATAGCAGAGTACAAAAATGTATTTTTTATAAGTTTTGGGTGCGTAGTTTTGATTTTATGGGATTTTGAATTTTGCTAGTTTGACCCCAAAATGACTAATATTAACAAAGTTATAGCCATTTTTGTGAAACAATACGATATTTTTTTTAAGGTGCATGTTTTTATGCCTAAATTGTATCTAATTCGAAGGGGAATGAATAGCAGAGTACAAAAATGTATTTTTTATAAGTTTTGGGTGCGTAGTTTTGATTTTATGGGATTTTGAATTTTGCATAGTTTGACCCCAAAAAGACTAATATTAACGGAGTTATAGCCATTTTTGTGAAAAAATACGATATTTTTTTAAGGTGTATGTTTTTATGCCAAAATTGTATCTAATTCGAAGGGGAATGAATAGCAGAGTACAAAAATGTATTTTTTATAAGTTTTGGGTGCGTAGTTTTGATTTTATGGGATTTTGAATTTTGCATAGTTTGACCCCAAAAAGACTAATATTAACGGAGTTATAGACATTTTTGTGAAAAAATACGATATTTTTTTAAGGTGCATGTTTTTATGCCTAAATTATATATAATTCGAAGGGGAATGAATAGCAGAGTACAAAAATGTATTTTTTATAAGTTTTGGGTGCGTAGTTTTGATTTTATGGGATTTTGAATTTTGCATAGTTTGACCCCAAAAAGACTAATATTAACGGAGTTATAGCCATTTTTGTGAAAAAATACGATATTTTTTTAAGGTGCATGTTTTTATGCCTAAATTGTATCTAATTCGAAGGGGAATGAATAGCAGAGTACAAAAATGTATTTTTTATAAGTTTTGGGTGCGTAGTTTTGATTTTATGGGATTTTGAATTTTGCATAGTTTGACCCCAAAAAGACTAATATTAACGGAGTTATAGCCATTTTTGTGAAAAAATACGATATTTTTTTAAGGTGCATGTTTTTATGCCTAAATTGTATCTAATTCGAAGGGGAATGAATAGCAGAGTACAAAAATGTATTTTTTATAAGTTTTGGGTGCGTAGTTTTGATTTTATGGGATTTTGAATTTTGCATAGTTTGACCCCAAAAAGACTAATATTAACGGAGTTATAGCCATTTTTGTGAAAAAATACGATATTTTTTTAAGGTGCATGTTTTTATGCCAAAATTGTATCTAATTCGAAGGGGAATGAATAGCAGAGTACAAAAATGTATTTTTTATAAGTTTTGGGTGCGTAGTTTTGATTTTATGGGATTTTGAATTTTGCTAGTTTGACCCCAAAAAGACTAATATTAACGGAGTTATAGCCATTTTTGTGAAAAAATACGATATTTTTTTAAGGTGCATTTTTTTATGCCTAAATTGTATCTAATTCGAAGGGGAATGAATAGCAGAGTACAAAAATGTATTTTTTATAAGTTTTGGGTGCGTAGTTTTGATTTTATGGGATTTTGAATTTTGCAAAGTTTGACCCCAAAAAGACTAATATTAACGGAGTTATAGCCATTTTTGTGAAAAAATACGATATTTTTTTAAGGTGCATGTTTTTATGCCTAAATTGTATCTAATTCGAAGGGGAATGAATAGCAGAGTACAAAAATGTATTTTTTATAAGTTTTGGGTGCGTAGTTTTGATTTTATGGGATTTTGAATTTTGCAAAGTTTGACCCCAAAAAGACTAATATTAACGGAGTTATAGCCATTTTTGTGAAAAAATACGATATTTTTTTAAGGTGCATGTTTTTATGCCTAAATTGTATCTAATTCGAAGGGGAATGAATAGCAGAGTACAAAAATGTATTTTTTATAAGTTTTGGGTGCGTAGTTTTGATTTTATGGGATTTTGAATTTTGCAAAGTTTGACCCCAAAAAGACTAATATTAACGGAGTTGTGGCCATTTTTGTGAAAAAATACGATATTTTTTTAAGGTGCATGTTTTTATGCCAAAATTGTATCTAATTCGAAGGGGAATGAATAGAAGAGTACAAAAATGTATTTTTTATAAGTTTTGGGTGCGTAGTTTTGATTTTATGGGATTTTGAATTTTGCTAGTTTGACCCCAAAAAGACTAATATTAACGGAGTTATGGCCATTTTTGTGAAAAAATACGATATTTTTTTAAGGTGCATGTTTTTATGCCAAAATTGTATCTAATTCGAAGGGGAATGAGTAGCAGAGTACAAAAATGTATTTTTTATAAGTTTTGGGTGCGTAGTTTTGATTTTATGGGATTTTGAATTTTGCAAAGTTTGACCCCAAAAAGACTAATATTAACGGAGTTATAGCCATTTTTGTGAAAAAATACGATATTTTTTTAAGGTGCATGTTTTTATGCCTAAATTGTATCTAATTCGAAGGGGAATGAATAGCAGAGTACAAAAATGTATTTTTTATAAGTTTTGGGTGCGTAGTTTTGATTTTATGGGATTTTGAATTTTGCATAGTTTGACCCCAAAAAGACTAATATTAACGGAGTTATAGCCATTTTTGTGAAAAAATACGATATTTTTTTAAGGTGCATGTTTTTATGAAAAAATTGTATCTAATTCGAAGGGGAATGAATAGCAGAGTACAAAAATGTATTTTTTATAAGTTTTGGGTGCGTAGTTTTGATTTTATGGGATTTTGAATTTTGCAAAGTTTGACCCCAAAAAGACTAATATTAACGGAGTTATAGGCATTTTTGTGAAAAAATACGATATTTTTTTAAGGTGCATGTTTTTATGCCCAAATTGTATCTAATTCGAAGGGGAATGAATAGCAGAGTACAAAAATGTATTTTTTATAAGTTTTGGGTGCGTAGTTTTGATTTTATGGGATTTTGAATTTTGCATAGTTTGACCCCACAAAGACTAATATTAACGGAGTTATAGCCATTTTTGTGAAAAAATACGATATTATTTTAAGGTGCATGTTTTTATGCCTAAATTGTACCTAATTCGAAGGGGAATGAATAGCAGAGTACAAAAATGTATTTTTTATAAGTTTTGGGTGCGTAGTTTTGATTTTATGGGATTTTGAATTTTGCATAGTTTGACCCCAAAAAGACTAATATTAACGGAGTTATAGCCATTTTTGTGAAAAAATACGATATTTTTTTAAGGTGCATGTTTTTATGCCTAAATTGTATCTAATTCGAAGGGGAATGAATAGCAGAGTACAAAAATGTATTTTTTATAAGTTTTGGGTGCGTAGTTTTGATTTTATGGGATTTTGAATTTTGCTAGTTTGACCCCAAAAAGACTAATATTAACGGAGTTATGGCCATTTTTGTGAAAAAATACGATATTTTGTTAAGGTGCATGTTTTTATGCCTAAATTGTATCTAATTCGAAGGGGAATGAATAGCAGAGTACAAAAATGTATTTTTTATAAGTTTTGGGTGCGTAGTTTTGATTTTATGGGATTTTGAATTTTGCATAGTTTGACCCCAAAAAGACTAATATTAACGGAGTTATAGCCATTTTTGTGAAAAAATACGATATTTTTTTAAGGTGCATGTTTTTATGCCTAAATTGTATCTAATTCGAAGGGGAATGAATAGCAGAGTACAAAAATGTATTTTTTATAAGTTTTGGGTGCGTAGTTTTGATTTTATGGGATTTTGAATTTTGCATAGTTTGACCCCAAAAAGACTAATATTAACGGAGTTATAGCCATTTTTGTGAAAAAATACGATATTTTTTTAAGGTGCATGTTTTTATGAAAAAATTGTATCTAATTCGAAGGGGAATGAATAGCAGAGTACAAAAATGTATTTTTTATAAGTTTTGGGTGCGTAGTTTTGATTTTATGGGATTTTGAATTTTGCTAGTTTGACCCCAAAAAGACTAATATTAACGGAGTTATAGCCATTTTTGTGAAAAAATACGATATTTTTTTAAGGTGCATGTTTTTATGCCAAAATTGTATCTAATTCGAAGGGGAATGAATAGCAGAGTACAAAAATGTATTTTTTATAAGTTTTGGGTGCGTAGTTTTGATTTTATGGGATTTTGAATTTTGCAAAGTTTGACCCCAAAAAGACTAATATTAACGGAGTTATAGCCATTTTTGTGAAAAAATACGATATTTTTTTAAGGTGCATGTTTTTATGCCTAAATTGTATCTAATTCGAAGGGGAATGAATAGCAGAGTACAAAAATGTATTTTTTATAAGTTTTGGGTGCGTAGTTTTGATTTTATGGGATTTTGAATTTTGCAAAGTTTGACCCCAAAAAGACTAATATTAACGGAGTTATAGCCATTTTTGTGAAAAAATACGATATTTTTTTAAGGTGCATGTTTTTATGAAAAAATTGTATCTAATTCGAAGGGGAATGAATAGCAGAGTACAAAAATGTATTTTTTATAAGTTTTGGGTGCGTAGTTTTGATTTTATGGGATTTTGAATTTTGCTAGTTTGACCCCAAAAAGACTAATATTAACGGAGTTATGGCCATTTTTGTGAAAAAATACGATATTTTTTTAAGGTGCATGTTTTTATGCCTAAATTGTATCTAATTCGAAGGGGAATGAATAGCAGAGTACAAAAATGTATTTTTTATAAGTTTTGGGTGCGTAGTTTTGATTTTATGGGATTTTGAATTTTGCATAGTTTGACCCCAAAAAGACTAATATTAACGGAGTTATAGCCATTTTTGTGAAAAAATACGATATTTTTTTAAGGTGCATGTTTTTATGCCTAAATTGTATCTAATTCGAAGGGGAATGAATAGCAGAGTACAAAAATGTATTTTTTATAAGTTTTGGGTGCGTAGTTTTGATTTTATGGGATTTTGAATTTTGCTAGTTTGACCCCAAAAAGACTAATATTAACGGAGTTATAGCCATTTTTGTGAAAAAATACGATATTTTTTTAAGGTGCATGTTTTTATGCCAAAATTGTATCTAATTCGAAGGGGAATGAATAGCAGAGTACAAAAATGTATTTTTTATAAGTTTTGGGTGCGTAGTTTTGATTTTATGGGATTTTGAATTTTGCTAGTTTGACCCCAAAAAGACTAATATTAACGGAGTTATAGCCATTTTTGTGAAAAAATACGATATTTTTTTAAGGTGCATTTTTTTATGCCTAAATTGTATCTAATTCGAAGGGGAATGAATAGCAGAGTACAAAAATGTATTTTTTATAAGTTTTGGGTGCGTAGTTTTGATTTTATGGGATTTTGAATTTTGCAAAGTTTGACCCCAAAAAGACTAATATTAACGGAGTTATAGCCATTTTTGTGAAAAAATACGATATTTTTTTAAGGTGCATGTTTTTATGCCTAAATTGTATCTAATTCGAAGGGGAATGAATAGCAGAGTACAAAAATGTATTTTTTATAAGTTTTGGGTGCGTAGTTTTGATTTTATGGGATTTTGAATTTTGCAAAGTTTGACCCCAAAAAGACTAATATTAACGGAGTTATAGCCATTTTTGTGAAAAAATACGATATTTTTTTAAGGTGCATGTTTTTATGCCTAAATTGTATCTAATTCGAAGGGGAATGAATAGCAGAGTACAAAAATGTATTTTTTATAAGTTTTGGGCGCGTAGTTTTGATTTTATGGGATTTTGAATTTTGCAAAGTTTGACCCCAAAAAGACTAATATTAACGGAGTTGTGGCCATTTTTGTGAAAAAATACGATATTTTTTTAAGGTGCATGTTTTTATGCCAAAATTGTATCTAATTCGAAGGGGAATGAATAGCAGAGTACAAAAATGTATTTTTTATAAGTTTTGGGTGCGTAGTTTTGATTTTATGGGATTTTGAATTTTGCTAGTTTGACCCCAAAAAGACTAATATTAACGGAGTTATGGCCATTTTTGTGAAAAAATACGATATTTTTTTAAGGTGCATGTTTTTATGCCAAAATTGTATCTAATTCGAAGGGGAATGAATAGCAGAGTACAAAAATGTATTTTTTATAAGTTTTGGGTGCGTAGTTTTGATTTTATGGGATTTTGAATTTTGCAAAGTTTGACCCCAAAAAGACTAATATTAACGGAGTTATAGCCATTTTTGTGAAAAAATACGATATTTTTTTAAGGTGCATGTTTTTATGCCTAAATTGTATCTAATTCGAAGGGGAATGAATAGCAGAGTACAAAAATGTATTTTTTATAAGTTTTGGGTGCGTAGTTTTGATTTTATGGGATTTTGAATTTTGCATAGTTTGACCCCAAAAAGACTAATATTAACGGAGTTATAGCCATTTTTGTGAAAAAATACGATATTTTTTTAAGGTGCATGTTTTTATGAAAAAATTGTATCTAATTCGAAGGGGAATGAATAGCAGAGTACAAAAATGTATTTTTTATAAGTTTTGGGTGCGTAGTTTTGATTTTATGGGATTTTGAATTTTGCAAAGTTTGACCCCAAAAAGACTAATATTAACGGAGTTATAGGCATTTTTGTGAAAAAATACGATATTTTTTTAAGGTGCATGTTTTTATGCCCAAATTGTATCTAATTCGAAGGGGAATGAATAGCAGAGTACAAAAATGTATTTTTTATAAGTTTTGGGTGCGTAGTTTTGATTTTATGGGATTTTGAATTTTGCATAGTTTGACCCCACAAAGACTAATATTAACGGAGTTATAGCCATTTTTGTGAAAAAATACGATATTTTTTTAAGGTGCATGTTTTTATGCCTAAATTGTACCTAATTCGAAGGGGAATGAATAGCAGAGTACAAAAATGTATTTTTTATAAGTTTTGGGTGCGTAGTTTTGATTTTATGGGATTTTGAATTTTGCATAGTTTGACCCCAAAAAGACTAATATTAACGGAGTTATAGCCATTTTTGTGAAAAAATACGATATTTTTTTAAGGTGCATGTTTTTATGAAAAAATTGTATCTAATTCGAAGGGGAATGAATAGCAGAGTACAAAAATGTATTTTTTATAAGTTTTGGGTGCGTAGTTTTGATTTTATGGGATTTTGAATTTTGCTAGTTTGACCCCAAAAAGACTAATATTAACGGAGTTATGGCCATTTTTGTGAAAAAATACGATATTTTTTTAAGGTGCATGTTTTTATGCCTAAATTGTATCTAATTCGAAGGGGAATGAATAGCAGAGTACAAAAATGTATTTTTTATAAGTTTTGGGTGCGTAGTTTTGATTTTATGGGATTTTGAATTTTGCTAGTTTGACCCCAAAAAGACTAATATTAACGGAGTTATAGCCATTTTTGTGAAAAAATACGATATTTTTTTAAGGTGCATGTTTTTATGCCTAAATTGTACCTAATTCGAAGGGGAATGAATAGCAGAGTACAAAAATGTATTTTTTATAAGTTTTGGGTGCGTAGTTTTGATTTTATGGGATTTTGAATTTTGCTAGTTTGACCCCAAAAAGACTAATATTAACGGAGTTATAGCCATTTTTGTGAAAAAATACGATATTTTTTTAAGGTGCATGTTTTTATGAAAAAATTGTATCTAATTCGAAGGGGAATGAATAGCAGAGTACAAAAATGTATTTTTTATAAGTTTTGGGTGCGTAGTTTTGATTTTATGGGATTTTGAATTTTGCTAGTTTGACCCCAAAAAGACTAATATTAACGGAGTTATGGCCATTTTTGTGAAAAAATACGATATTTTTTTAAGGTGCATGTTTTTATGAAAAAATTGTATCTAATTCGAAGGGGAATGAATAGCAGAGTACAAAAATGTATTTTTTATAAGTTTTGGGTGCGTAGTTTTGATTTTATGGGATTTTGAATTTTGCTAGTTTGACCCCAAAAAGACTAATATTAACGGAGTTATAGCCATTTTTGTGAAAAAATACGATATTTTTTTAAGGTGCATGTTTTTATGCCTAAATTGTACCTAATTCGAAGGGGAATGAATAGCAGAGTACAAAAATGTATTTTTTATAAGTTTTGGGTGCGTAGTTTTGATTTTATGGGATTTTGAATTTTGCAAAGTTTGACCCCAAAAAGACTAATATTAACGGAGTTATAGCCATTTTTGTGAAAAAATACGATATTTTTTTAAGGTGCATGTTTTTATGCCAAAATTGTATCTAATTCGAAGGGGAATGAATAGCAGAGTACAAAAATGTATTTTTTATAAGTTTTGGGTGCGTAGTTTTGATTTTATGGGATTTTGAATTTTGCTAGTTTGACCCCAAAAAGACTAATATTAACGGAGTTATGGCCATTTTTGTGAAAAAATACGATATTTTTTTAAGGTGCATGTTTTTATGCCTAAATTGTATCTAATTCGAAGGGGAATGAATAGCAGAGTACAAAAATGTATTTTTTATAAGTTTTGGGTGCGTAGTTTTGATTTTATGGGATTTTGAATTTTGCAAAGTTTGACCCCAAAAAGACTAATATTAACGGAGTTATGGCCATTTTTGTGAAAAAATACGTTATTTTTTTAAGGTGCATGTTTTTATGCCAAAATTGTATCTAATTCGAAGGGGAATGAATAGCAGAGTACAAAAATGTATTTTTTATAAGTTTTGGGTGCGTAGTTTTGATTTTATGGGATTTTGTATTTTGCTAGTTTGACCCCAAAAAGACTAATATTAACGGAGTTATAGCCATTTTTGTGAAAAAATACGATATTTTTTTAAGGTGCATGTTTTTATGCCCAAATTGTATCTAATTCGAAGGGGAATGAATAGCAGAGTACAAAAATGTATTTTTTATAAGTTTTGGGTGCGTAGTTTTGATTTTATGGGATTTTGAATTTTGCAAAGTTTGACCCCAAAAAGACTAATATTAACGGAGTTATGGCCATTTTTGTGAAAAAATACGATATTTTTTTAAGGTGCATGTTTTTATGCCTAAATTGTATCTAATTCGAAGGGGAATGAATAGCAGACTACAAAAATGTATTTTTTATAAGTTTTGGGTGCGTAGTTTTGATTTTATGGGATTTTGAATTTTGCAAAGTTTGACCCCAAAAAGACTAATATTAACGGAGTTATAGCCATTTTTGTGAAAAATACGATATTTTTTTAAGGTGCATGTTTTTATGCCTAAATTGTATCTAATTCGAGGGGGAATGAATAGCAGAGTACAAAAATGTATTTTTTATAAGTTTTGGGTGCGTAGTTTTGATTTTATGGGATTTTGTATTTTGCTAGTTTGACCCCAAAAAGACTAATATTAACGGAGTTATAGCCATTTTTGTGAAAAAATACGATATTTTTTTAAGGTGCATGTTTTTATGCCCAAATTGTATCTAATTCGAAGGGGAATGAATAGCAGAGTACAAAAATGTATTTTTTATAAGTTTTGGGTGCGTAGTTTTGATTTTATGGGATTTTGAATTTTGCAAAGTTTGACCCCAAAAAGACTAATATTAACGGAGTTATGGCCATTTTTGTGAAAAAATACGATATTTTTTTAAGGTGCATGTTTTTATGCCTAAATTGTATCTAATTCGAAGGGGAATGAATAGCAGACTACAAAAATGTATTTTTTATAAGTTTTGGGTGCGTAGTTTTGATTTTATGGGATTTTGAATTTTGCAAAGTTTGACCCCAAAAAGACTAATATTAACGGAGTTATGGCCATTTTTGTGAAAAAATATACAAGTACAAAAATGTATTTTTTATAAGTTTTGGGTGCGTAGTTTTAATTTTATGGGATTTTGAATTTTGCAAAGTTTGACCCCAAAAAGACTAATATTAACGGAGTTATAGCCATTTTTGTGAAAAAATACGATATTTTTTAAGGTGCATGTTTTTATGCCTAAATTGTATCTAATTCGAAGGGGAATGAATAGCAGAGTACAAAAATGTATTTTTTATAAGTTTTGGGTGCGTAGTTTTGATTTTATGGGATTTTGTATTTTGCTAGTTTGACCCCAAAAAGACTAATATTAACGGAGTTATAGCCATTTTTGTGAAAAAATACGATATTTTTTTAAGGTGCATGTTTTTATGCCTAAATTGTACCTAATTCGAAGGGGAATGAATAGCAGAGTACAAAAATGTATTTTTTATAAGTTTTGGGTGCGTAGTTTTGATTTTATGGGATTTTGAATTTTGCAAAGTTTGACCCCAAAAAGACTAATATTAACGGAGTTATAGCCATTTTTGTGAAAAAATACGATATTTTTTTAAGGTGCATGTTTTTATGCCAAAATTGTATCTAATTCGAAGGGGAATGAATAGCAGAGTACAAAAATGTATTTTTTATAAGTTTTGGGTGCGTAGTTTTGATTTTATGGGATTTTGAATTTTGCTAGTTTGACCCCAAAAAGACTAATATTAACGGAGTTATGGCCATTTTTGTGAAAAAATACGATATTTTTTTAAGGTGCATGTTTTTATGCCTAAATTGTATCTAATTCGAAGGGGAATGAATAGCAGAGTACAAAAATGTATTTTTTATAAGTTTTGGGTGCGTAGTTTTGATTTTATGGGATTTTGAATTTTGCAAAGTTTGACCCCAAAAAGACTAATATTAACGGAGTTATGGCCATTTTTGTGAAAAAATACGATATTTTTTTAAGGTGCATGTTTTTATGCCAAAATTGTATCTAATTCGAAGGGGAATGAATAGCAGAGTACAAAAATGTATTTTTTATAAGTTTTGGGTGCGTAGTTTTGATTTTATGGGATTTTGAATTTTGCAAAGTTTGACCCCAAAAAGACTAATATTAACGGAGTTATAGCCATTTTTGTGAAAAATACGATATTTTTTTAAGGTGCATGTTTTTATGCCTAAATTGTATCTAATTCGAAGGGGAATGAATAGCAGAGTACAAAAATGTATTTTTTATAAGTTTTGGGTGCGTAGTTTTGATTTTATGGGATTTTGAGTTTTGCAAAGTTTGACCCCAAAAAGACTAATATTAACGGAGTTATGGCCATTTTTGTGAAAAAATACGATATTTTTTTAAGGTGCATGTTTTTATGCCTAAATTGTATCTAATTCGAAGGGGAATGAATAGCAGAGTACAAAAATGTATTTTTTATAAGTTTTGGGTGCGTAGTTTTGATTTTATGGGATTTTGAATTTTGCAAAGTTTGACCCCAAAAAGACTAATATTAACGGAGTTATGGCCATTTTTGTGAAAAAATACGATATTTTTTTAAGGTGCATGTTTGTATGCCAAAATTGTATCTAATTCGAAGGGGAATGAATAGCAGAGTACAAAAATGTATTTTTTATAAGTTTTGGGTGCGTAGTTTTGATTTTATGGGATTTTGAATTTTGCAAAGTTTGACCCCAAAAAGACTAATATTAACGGAGTTATAGCCATTTTTGTGAAAAATACGATATTTTTTTAAGGTGCATGTTTTTATGCCTAAATTGTATCTAATTCGAAGGGGAATGAATAGCAGAGTACAAAAATGTATTTTTTATAAGTTTTGGGTGCGTAGTTTTGATTTTATGGGATTTTGAATTTTGCAAAGTTTGACCCCAAAAAGACTAATATTAACGGAGTTATGGCCATTTTTGTGAAAAAATACGATATTTTTTTAAGGTGCATGTTTTTATGCCTAAATTGTATCTAATTCGAAGGGGAATGAATAGCAGACTACAAAAATGTATTTTTTATAAGTTTTGGGTGCGTAGTTTTGATTTTATGGGATTTTGAATTTTGCAAAGTTTGACCCCAAAAAGACTAATATTAACGGAGTTATGGCCATTTTTGTGAAAAAATATACAAGTACAAAAATGTATTTTTTATAAGTTTTGGGTGCGTAGTTTTGATTTTATGGGATTTTGTATTTTGCTAGTTTGACCCCAAAAAGACTAATATTAACGGAGTTATAGCCATTTTTGTGAAAAAATACGATATTTTTTTAAGGTGCATGTTTTTATGCCCAAATTGTATCTAATTCGAAGGGGAATGAATAGCAGAGTACAAAAATGTATTTTTTATAAGTTTTGGGTGCGTAGTTTTGATTTTATGGGATTTTGAATTTTGCAAAGTTTGACCCCAAAAAGACTAATATTAACGGAGTTATGGCCATTTTTGTGAAAAAATACGATATTTTTTTAAGGTGCATGTTTTTATGCCTAAATTGTATCTAATTCGAAGGGGAATGAATAGCAGACTACAAAAATGTATTTTTTATAAGTTTTGGGTGCGTAGTTTTGATTTTATGGGATTTTGAATTTTGCAAAGTTTTACCCCAAAAAGACTAATATTAACGGAGTTATGGCCATTTTTGTGAAAAAATATACAAGTACAAAAATGTATTTTTTATAAGTTTTGGGTGCGTAGTTTTAATTTTATGGGATTTTGAATTTTGCAAAGTTTGACCCCAAAAAGACTAATATTAACGGAGTTATAGCCATTTTTGTGAAAAAATACGATATTTTTTAAGGTGCATGTTTTTATGCCTAAATTGTATCTAATTCGAAGGGGAATGAATAGCAGAGTACAAAAATGTATTTTTTATAAGTTTTGGGTGCGTAGTTTTGATTTTATGGGATTTTGTATTTTGCTAGTTTGACCCCAAAAAGACTAATATTAACGGAGTTATAGCCATTTTTGTGAAAAAATACGATATTTTTTTAAGGTGCATGTTTTTATGCCCAAATTGTATCTAATTCGAAGGGGAATGAATAGCAGAGTACAAAAATGTATTTTTTATAAGTTTTGGGTGCGTAGTTTTGATTTTATGGGATTTTGAATTTTGCAAAGTTTGACCCCAAAAAGACTAATATTAACGGAGTTATAGCCATTTTTGTGAAAAAATACGATATTTTTTTAAGGTGCATGTTTTTATGCCCAAATTGTATCTAATTCGAAGGGGAATGAATAGCAGAGTACAAAAATGTATTTTTTATAAGTTTTGGGTGCGTAGTTTTGATTTTATGGGATTTTGAATTTTGCAAAGTTTGACCCCAAAAAGACTAATATTAACGGAGTTATAGCCATTTTTGTGAAAAAATACGATATTTTTTTAAGGTGCATGTTTTGCCCAAATGTATCTAATTCGAAGGGGAATGAATAGCAGAGTACAAAAATGTATTTTTTATAAGTTTTGGGTGCGTAGTTTTGATTTTATGGGATTTTGAATTTTGCAAAGTTTGACCCCAAAAAGACTAATATTAACGGAGTTATGGCCATTTTTGTGAAAAAATACGATATTTTTTTAAGGTGCATGTTTTTATGCCTAAATTGTATCTAATTCGAAGGGGAATGAATAGCAGACTACAAAAATGTATTTTTTATAAGTTTTGGGTGCGTAGTTTTGATTTTATGGGATTTTGAATTTTGCAAAGTTTGACCCCAAAAAGACTAATATTAACGGAGTTATGGCCATTTTTGTGAAAAAATATACAAGTACAAAAATGTATTTTTTATAAGTTTTGGGTGCGTAGTTTTAATTTTATGGGATTTTGAATTTTGCAAAGTTTGACCCCAAAAAGACTAATATTAACGGAGTTATAGCCATTTTTGTGAAAAAATACGATATTTTTTAAGGTGCATGTTTTTATGCCTAAATTGTATCTAATTCGAAGGGGAATGAATAGCAGAGTACAAAAATGTATTTTTTATAAGTTTTGGGTGCGTAGTTTTGATTTTATGGGATTTTGTATTTTGCTAGTTTGACCCCAAAAAGACTAATATTAACGGAGTTATAGCCATTTTTGTGAAAAAATACGATATTTTTTTAAGGTGCATGTTTTTATGCCCAAATTGTATCTAATTCGAAGGGGAATGAATAGTAGAGTACAAAAATGTATTTTTTATAAGTTTTGGGTGCGTAGTTTTGATTTTATGGGATTTTGAATTTTGCAAAGTTTGACCCCAAAAAGACTAATATTAACGGAGTTATGGCCATTTTTGTGAAAAAATATACAAGTACAAAAATGTATTTTTTATAAGTTTTGGGTGCGTAGTTTTGATTTTATGGGATTTTGAATTTTGCAAAGTTTGACCCCAAAAAGACTAATATTAACGGAGTTATAGCCATTTTTGTGAAAAAATACGATATTTTTTTAAGGTGCATGTTTTTATGCCCAAATTGTATCTAATTCGAAGGGGAATGAATAGCAGAGTACAAAAATGTATTTTTTATAAGTTTTGGGTGCGTAGTTTTGATTTTATGGGATTTTGAATTTTGCAAAGTTTGACCCCAAAAAGACTAATATTAACGGAGTTATGGCCATTTTTGTGAAAAAATACGATATTTTTTTAAGGTGCATGTTTTTATGCCAAAATTGTATCTAATTCGAAGGGGAATGAATAGCAGAGTACAAAAATGTATTTTTTATAAGTTTTGGGTGCGTAGTTTTGATTTTATGGGATTTTGAATTTTGCAAAGTTTGACCCCAAAAAGACTAATATTAACGGAGTTATAGCCATTTTTGTGAAAAATACGATATTTTTTTAAGGTGCATGTTTTTATGCCTAAATTGTATCTAATTCGAAGGGGAATGAATAGCAGAGTACAAAAATGTATTTTTTATAAGTTTTGGGTGCGTAGTTTTGATTTTATGGGATTTTGTATTTTGCTAGTTTGACCCCAAAAAGACTAATATTAACGGAGTTATAGCCATTTTTGTGAAAAAATACGATATTTTTTTAAGGTGCATGTTTTTATGCCCAAATTGTATCTAATTCGAAGGGGAATGAATAGCAGAGTACAAAAATGTATTTTTTATAAGTTTTGGGTGCGTAGTTTTGATTTTATGGGATTTTGAATTTTGCAAAGTTTGACCCCAAAAAGACTAATATTAACGGAGTTATGGCCATTTTTGTGAAAAAATATACAAGCACAAAAATGTATTTTTTATAAGTTTTGGGTGCGTAGTTTTAATTTTATGGGATTTTGAATTTTGCAAAGTTTGACCCCAAAAAGACTAATATTAACGGAGTTATAGCCATTTTTGTGAAAAAATACGATATTTTTTAAGGTGCATGTTTTTATGCCTAAATTGTATCTAATTCGAAGGGGAATGAATAGCAGAGTACAAAAATGTATTTTTTATAAGTTTTGGGTGCGTAGTTTTGATTTTATGGGATTTTGAATTTTGCAAAGTTTGACCCCAAAAAGACTAATATTAACGGAGTTATAGCCATTTTTGTGAAAAAATACGATATTTTTTTAAGGTGCATGTTTTTATGCCTAAATTGTATCTAATTCGAAGGGGAATGAATAGCAGACTACAAAAATGTATTTTTTATAAGTTTTGGGTGCGTAGTTTTGATTTTATGGGATTTTGAATTTTGCAAAGTTTGACCCCAAAAAGACTAATATTAACGGAGTTATGGCCATTTTTGTGAAAAAATATACAAGCACAAAAATGTATTTTTTATAGTTTTGGGTGCGTAGTTTTAATTTTATGGGATTTTGAATTTTGCAAAGTTTGACCCCAAAAAGACTAATATTAACGGAGTTATAGCCATTTTTGTGAAAAAATACGATATTTTTTAAGGTGCATGTTTTTATGCCTAAATTGTATCTAATTCGAAGGGGAATGAATAGCAGAGTACAAAAATGTATTTTTTATAAGTTTTGGGTGCGAAGTTTTGATTTTATGGGATTTTGTATTTGCTAGTTTGACCCCAAAAAGACTAATATTAACGGAGTTATAGCCATTTTTGTGAAAAAATACGATATTTTTTTAAGGTGCATGTTTTTATGCCTAAATTGTATCTAATTTCGAAGGGGAATGAATAGCAGAGTACAAAAATGTATTTTTTTATAAGTTTTGGGTGCGTAGTTTTGATTTTATGGGATTTTGAATTTTGCAAAGTTTGACCCCAAAAAGACTAATATTAACGGAGTTATAGCCATTTTTGTGAAAAAATACGATATTTTTTAAGGTGCATGTTTTTATGCCAAAATTGTATCTAATTCGAAGGGGATGAATAGCAGAGTACAAAAATGTATTTTTTATAAGTTTTGGGTGCGTAGTTTTGATTTTATGGGATTTTGAATTTTGCTAGTTTGACCCCAAAAAGACTAATATTAACGGAGTTATAGCCATTTTTGTGAAAAAATACGATATTTTTTTAAGGTGCATGTTTTTATGCCTAAATTGTATCTAATTCGAAGGGGAATGAATAGCAGAGTACAAAAATGTATTTTTATAAGTTTGGGTGCGTAGTTTTGATTTTATGGGATTTTGAATTTGCAAAGTTTGACCCAAAAAAGACTAATATTAACGGAGTTATAGCCATTTTTGTGAAAAAATACGATATTTTTTAAGGTGCATGTTTTTATGCCTAAATTGTATCTAATTCGAAGGGGAATGAATAGCAGACTACAAAAATGTATTTTTTATAAGTTTTGGGGTGCGTAGTTTTTGATTTTATGGGATTTGAATTTTGCAAAGTTTGACCCCAAAAAGACTAATATTAACGGAGTTATGGCCATTTTTGTGAAAAAATACGATATTTTTTTAAGGTGCATGTTTGTATGCCAAAATTGTATCTAATTCGAAGGGGGAATGAATAGCAGAGTACAAAAATGTATTTTTTATAAGTTTTGGGTGCGTAGTTTTGATTTTATGGGATTTTGAATTTTGCAAAGTTTTACCCCAAAAAGAGACTAATATTAACGGAGTTATGGCCATTTTTGTGAAAAAATATACAAGTACAAAAATGTATTTTTTATAAGTTTTGGGTGCGTAGTTTTGATTTTATGGGATTTTGTATTTTGCTAGTTTGACCCCAAAAAGACTAATATTAACGGAGTTATAGCCATTTTTGTGAAAAAATACGATATTTTTTTAAGGTGCATGTTTTTATGCCCAAATTGTATCTAATTCGAAGGGGAATGAATAGCAGAGTACAAAAATGTATTTTTTATAAGTTTTGGGGTGCGTAGTTTTGATTTTATGGGATTTTGAATTTTGCAAAGTTTGACCCCAAAAAGACTAATATTAACGGAGTTATGGCCATTTTTGTGAAAAAATACGATATTTTTTTAAGGTGCATGTTTTTATGCCTAAATTGTATCTAATTCGAAGGGGAATGAATAGCAGACCTACAAAAATGTATTTTTTATAAGTTTTGGGTGCGTAGTTTTGATTTTATGGGATTTTGAATTTTGCAAAGTTTGACACCCAAAAAGACTAATATTAACGGAGTTATGGCCATTTTTGTGAAAAAATATACAAGTACAAAATGTATTTTTTATAAGTTTTGGGTGCGTAGTTTTAATTTTATGGGATTTTGAATTTTGCAAAGTTTGACCCCAAAAAGACTAATATTAACGGAGTTATAGCCATTTTTGTGAAAAAATACGATATTTTTTAAGGTGCATGTTTTTATGCCTAAATTGTATCTAATTCGAAGGGGAATGAATAGCAGAGTACAAAAATGTATTTTTTATAAGTTTTGGGTGCGTAGTTTTGATTTTATGGGATTTTGTATTTTGCTAGTTTGACCCCAAAAAGACTAATATTAACGGAGTTATAGCCATTTTTGTGAAAAAATACGATATTTTTTTAAGGTGCATGTTTTTATGCCCAAATTGTATCTAATTCGAAGGGGAATGAATAGCAGAGTACAAAAATGTATTTTTTATAAGTTTTGGGTGCGTAGTTTTGATTTTATGGGATTTTGAATTTTGCAAAGTTTGACCCCAAAAAGACTAATATTAACGGAGTTATAGCCATTTTTGTGAAAAAATACGATATTTTTTTAAGGTGCATGTTTTTATGCCCAAATTGTATCTAATTCGAAGGGGAATGAATAGCAGAGTACAAAAATGTATTTTTTATAAGTTTTGGGTGCGTAGTTTTGATTTTATGGGATTTTGTATTTTGCTAGTTTGACCCCAAAAAGACTAATATTAACGGAGTTATAGCCATTTTTGTGAAAAAATACGATATTTTTTTAAGGTGCATGTTTTTATGCCCAAATTGTATCTAATTCGAAGGGGAATGAATAGCAGAGTACAAAAATGTATTTTTTATAAGTTTTGGGTGCGTAGTTTTGATTTTATGGGATTTTGAATTTTGCAAAGTTTGACCCCAAAAAGACTAATATTAACGGAGTTATAGCCATTTTTGTGAAAAAATACGATATTTTTTTAAGGTGCATGTTTTTATGAAAAAATTGTATCTAATTCGAAGGGGAATGAATAGCAGAGTACAAAAATGTATTTTTTATAAGTTTTGGGTGCGTAGTTTTGATTTTATGGGATTTTGAATTTTGCAAAGTTTGACCCCAAAAAGACTAATATTAACGGAGTTATGGCCATTTTTGTGAAAAAATACGATATTTTTTTAAGGTGCATGTTTTTATGCCTAAATTGTATCTAATTCGAAGGGGAATGAATAGCAGACTACAAAAATGTATTTTTTATAAGTTTTGGGTGCGTAGTTTTGATTTTATGGGATTTTGAATTTTGCAAAGTTTGACCCCAAAAAGACTAATATTAACGGAGTTATGGCCATTTTTGTGAAAAAATATACAAGTACAAAAATGTATTTTTTATAAGTTTTGGGTGCGTAGTTTTAATTTTATGGGATTTTGAATTTTGCAAAGTTTGACCCCAAAAAGACTAATATTAACGGAGTTATAGCCATTTTTGTGAAAAAATACGATATTTTTTAAGGTGCATGTTTTTATGCCTAAATTGTATCTAATTCGAAGGGGAATGAATAGCAGAGTACAAAAATGTATTTTTTATAAGTTTTGGGTGCGTAGTTTTGATTTTATGGGATTTTGTATTTTGCTAGTTTGACCCCAAAAAGACTAATATTAACGGAGTTATAGCCATTTTTGTGAAAAAATACGATATTTTTTTAAGGTGCATGTTTTTATGCCCAAATTGTATCTAATTCGAAGGGGAATGAATAGCAGAGTACAAAAATGTATTTTTTATAAGTTTTGGGTGCGTAGTTTTGATTTTATGGGATTTTGAATTTTGCAAAGTTTGACCCCAAAAAGACTAATATTAACGGAGTTATGGCCATTTTTGTGAAAAAATATACAAGTACAAAAATGTATTTTTTATATGTTTTGGGTGCGTAGTTTTGATTTTATGGGATTTTGAATTTTGCAAAGTTTGACCCCAAAAAGACTAATATTAACGGAGTTATAGCCATTTTTGTGAAAAAATACGATATTTTTTTAAGGTGCATGTTTTTATGCCCAAATTGTATCTAATTCGAAGGGGAATGAATAGCAGAGTACAAAAATGTATTTTTTATAAGTTTTGGGTGCGTAGTTTTGATTTTATGGGATTTTGAATTTTGCAAAGTTTGACCCCAAAAAGACTAATATTAACGGAGTTATGGCCATTTTTGTGAAAAAATACGATATTTTTTTAAGGTGCATGTTTTTATGCCAAAATTGTATCTAATTCGAAGGGGAATGAATAGCAGAGTACAAAAATGTATTTTTTATAAGTTTTGGGTGCGTAGTTTTGATTTTATGGGATTTTGAATTTTGCAAAGTTTGACGCCAAAAAGACTAATATTAACGGAGTTATAGCCATTTTTGTGAAAAATACGATATTTTTTTAAGGTGCATGTTTTTATGCCTAAATTGTATCTAATTCGAAGGGGAATGAATAGCAGAGTACAAAAATGTATTTTTTATAAGTTTTGGGTGCGTAGTTTTGATTTTATGGGATTTTGTATTTTGCTAGTTTGACCCCAAAAAGACTAATATTAACGGAGTTATAGCCATTTTTGTGAAAAAATACGATATTTTTTTAAGGTGCATGTTTTTATGCCCAAATTGTATCTAATTCGAAGGGGAATGAATAGCAGAGTACAAAAATGTATTTTTTATAAGTTTTGGGTGCGTAGTTTTGATTTTATGGGATTTTGAATTTTGCAAAGTTTGACCCCAAAAAGACTAATATTAACGGAGTTATGGCCATTTTTGTGAAAAAATACGATATTTTTTTAAGGTGCATGTTTTTATGCCTAAATTGTATCTAATTCGAAGGGGAATGAATAGCAGACTACAAAAATGTATTTTTTATAAGTTTTGGGTGCGTAGTTTTGATTTTATGGGATTTTGAATTTTGCAAAGTTTGACCCCAAAAAGACTAATATTAACGGAGTTATGGCCATTTTTGTGAAAAAATATACAAGCACAAAAATGTATTTTTTATAAGTTTTGGGTGCGTAGTTTTAATTTTATGGGATTTTGAATTTTGCAAAGTTTGACCCCAAAAAGACTAATATTAACGGAGTTATAGCCATTTTTGTGAAAAAATACGATATTTTTTAAGGTGCATGTTTTTATGCCTAAATTGTATCTAATTCGAAGGGGAATGAATAGCAGAGTACAAAAATGTATTTTTTATAAGTTTTGGGTGCGAAGTTTTGATTTTATGGGATTTTGTATTTTGCTAGTTTGACCCCAAAAAGACTAATATTAACGGAGTTATAGCCATTTTTGTGAAAAAATACGATATTTTTTTAAGGTGCATGTTTTTATGCCTAAATTGTATCTAATTCGAAGGGGAATGAATAGCAGAGTACAAAAATGTATTTTTTATAAGTTTTGGGTGCGTAGTTTTGATTTTATGGGATTTTGAATTTTGCAAAGTTTGACCCCAAAAAGACTAATATTAACGGAGTTATAGCCATTTTTGTGAAAAAATACGATATTTTTTTAAGGTGCATGTTTTTATGCCAAAATTGTATCTAATTCGAAGGGGAATGAATAGCAGAGTACAAAAATGTATTTTTTATAAGTTTTGGGTGCGTAGTTTTGATTTTATGGGATTTTGAATTTTGCTAGTTTGACCCCAAAAAGACTAATATTAACGGAGTTATAGCCATTTTTGTGAAAAAAAAAAGAGTGTGTGTACACATGTACACGCGACTGAAGTTATACTTCTCATTCAGTATATGTAAATGAATTTTATTTGATATTTTTAATTTCTATTATGAAGTAATTAATCCACACTTAGTTTTTTTTACATTTTTATCAAGTGAACAATAAATTAATTCTTTCATCCTCCTTGAGTCCATGTAATTT
Source organism: Episyrphus balteatus (assembly GCF_945859705.1). Lineage (NCBI taxonomy): Eukaryota > Metazoa > Arthropoda > Insecta > Diptera > Syrphidae > Episyrphus > Episyrphus balteatus. The sequence goes on along the minus strand of NW_026605124.1, from coordinate 65,007 downwards.
TCAATTTATTCTGTGAAATTTACTCATGTTGTGCGGTTCAGAACGTACGGTATATGGTTAACGAAAGTAAATGAATTGCGCATAAAATGTGCGATATGGTAATTTTATGAGAATTGTGTGTGCTTCAGCACTAGTAGTAGCAATATGGAACTTGCAGGGTTGCTACAAAGCTCAAAAGTTAGCTCAGCTCAGCTCATAGCTCAGCTCAAATTTTGAGCTAGCTCACTTTTGAGCTAGCTCACTTTTGAGCTATGTATGTACCATAGCTCAGCTCATTTGAGCTGAGCTGAAAGTGAGCTGAGCTGAAGGTTGAGCTGAGCTGTTGGGTGAGCTAAGGTAAAGTGAGCTGAGCTGTGATGGGTGAGAGGATACATTGATTTTTATTTGGAAAGTATAGTGAAATATGAAGATATTTTAAAGTTTTATAAAACACCATAGCTTAAGATGTTTGGTTCTAGTTATTAATGGAATTATTTTAACACATGGATATTTTTATAAATAAAACAGATAATTTTTCGTGATCTTTTTTCTTGTTTTTTTTTAAAGTAAATATATTTCTATTTTTTTTAGTAAAATATTTCTTTTTTTATCATAAAAAAAAAATTCCGGTACAATCCGGTTTTTTGACTTTTTTTTTAAATTCCGAGAAAATCGTGTTTGAAAGTAAGGGTAAAATTTTTTTTTCGAAAAATCCCCGAATTTTGAACGCTCCTGGAAGCTAAACCGTTTGAGAGCAATTTTTGGGAGTGATGCCAAATGATAGCTTGTGTCATGGGCCTACGCTTTGCACATTGTCAGATTTTTAAAAAATCGCCTTCCATGTTAAACCGCCACATCATGCCTATTTTATCAGAATCGTGCCTAATTTTTTTTTACTTTTAAGTTCTCCCGGTTTGAGAACGCGTGGACCTACAGGGATGGGAGTTGTACCCAAATGTAGGTTAGAGTCCCCGCTACCTTTTGGCATCAAAAAAATTGTTTTCATTTTCTTCAAAACTCCGCGATATAGGCGTTCGAACGCTTTGATCTAGAAACAGGGGAGTGGTGCCATATGAAAGCTTATATTCTCAGCTACCCGATAGTGGTATAATCCGGTTTTTCGATTTTTTTTAAAATTCCGAGAAAATCGTGTTTGAAAGTAAGGGTAAAATTTTTTTTCGAAAAATCCCCGAATCTTTGAACGCTCCTGGAAGCTAAATTGAGAGCAATTTTTGGGAGTGATGCCAAATGATAGCTTGTATCATGGGCCTACGCTTTGCACATTGTCAGATTTTTAAAAAATCGCCTTCCATGTTAAACCGCCACATCATGCCAATTTTTTCAGAATCGTGCCTATTTTTTTTTTTACTTTTAAGTTCTCCCGGTTTGAGAACGCGTGGACCTACAGGGATAAGAGTTGTACCCAAATGTAGGTTAGAGTCCCCGCTACCTTTTGGCATCAAAAATTTTATTTTTCATTTTCTTCAAAATTCCGAGATATAGGCGTTGGAAGTTGGGGGCGCTCACTTTCAGCTCAGAAGTGAGCTAGCTCAAATTTGAGCTGAGCTGTGAGCTGAGCTGAAATGTGAGCTTTTTGCAACCCTGGCAACTTGCCACATGGAAATTACCACATGCAACTTGTCACATGCAACTTCCCACATGCAACTTGCCACACGCAACTTGCCACATGCAACTTACCACACGCAACTTGCCACATGCAGCCTGCCACATGCAACTTGCCACACGCAACTTGCCACATACAACTTGCCACATGCAACTAGCCACATGCAACTTGCCACATACAACTTGCCACATGCAACTTGCCACATACAACTTACCACACGCAACTTGCCACATGCAGCCTGCCACATGCAACTTGCCACACGCAACTTGCCACATACAACTTGCCACATGCAACTTGCCACATGCAACTTGCCACATACAACTTGCCACATGCAACTTGCCACATACAACTTGCCACATGCAACTTGCCACATGTAACTTGCAACGTGTTGTGTGTTTTATGTTTGCCGTACTGCGGCGTACTGCATTTTTAAATACTAAAGTACTGACTACTCTAAAGGTTAAACGACATCCCTGCTACCCATGGTGATCGCGTCATAATCCCTTTGACATTCTTGTCAAAAAGTGAATTTTCATACTCACCCTCCCATAAGAAGTATAACTTCAAAAATACGATATTTTTTTAAGGTGCATGTTTTTATGCCTAAATTGTATCTAATTCGAAGGGGAATGAATAGCAGAGTACAAAAATGTATTTTTTATAAGTTTTGGGTGCGTAGTTTTGATTTTATGGGATTTTGAATTTTGCAAAGTTTGACCCCAAAAAGACTAATATTAACGGAGTTATAGCCATTTTTGTGAAAAAATACGATATTTTTTTAAGGTGCATGTTTTTATGCCTAAATTGTATCTAATTCGAAGGGGAATGAATAGCAGACTACAAAAATGTATTTTTTATAAGTTTTGGGTGCGTAGTTTTGATTTTATGGGATTTTGAATTTTGCAAAGTTTGACCCCAAAAAGACTAATATTAACGGAGTTATAGCCATTTTTGTGAAAAAATACGATATTTTTTTAAGGTGCATGTTTTTATGCCTAAATTGTATCTAATTCGAAGGGGAATGAATAGCAGAGTACAAAAATGTATTTTTTATAAGTTTTGGGTGCGTAGTTTTGATTTTATGGGATTTTGAATTTTGCAAAGTTTGACCCCAAAAAGACTAATATTAACGGAGTTATGGCCATTTTTGTGAAAAAATACGATATTTTTTTAAGGTGCATGTTTGTATGCCAAAATTGTATCTAATTCGAAGGGGAATGAATAGCAGAGTACAAAAATGTATTTTTTATAAGTTTTGGGTGCGTAGTTTTGATTTTATGGGATTTTGAATTTTGCAAAGTTTTACCCCAAAAAGACTAATATTAACGGAGTTATGTCCATTTTTGTGAAAAAATACGATATTTTTTTAAGGTGCATGTTTTTATGCCAAAATTGTATCTAATTCGAAGGGGAATGAATAGCAGAGTACAAAAATGTATTTTTTATAAGTTTTGGGTGCGTAGTTTTGATTTTATGGGATTTTGAATTTTGCTAGTTTGACCCCAAAATGACTAATATTAACGGAGTTATAGCCATTTTTGTGAAAAAATACGATATTTTTTTAAGGTGCATGTTTTTATGCCTAAATTCTATCTAATTCGAAGGGGAATGAATAGCAGAGTACAAAAATGTATTTTTTATAAGTTTTGGGTGCGTAGTTTTGATTTTATGGGATTTTGAATTTTGCTAGTTTGACCCCAAAATGACTAATATTAACGGAGTTATAGCCATTTTTGTGAAAAAATACGATATTTTTTTAAGGTGCATGTTTTTATGCCTAAATTGTATCTAATTCGAAGGGGAATGAATAGCAGAGTACAAAAATGTATTTTTTATAAGTTTTGGGTGCGTAGTTTTGATTTTATGGGATTTTGAATTTTGCTAGTTTGACCCCAAAATGACTAATATTAACGGAGTTATAGCCATTTTTGTGAAAAAATACGATATTTTTTTAAGGTGCATGTTTTTATGCCTAAATTGTATCTAATTCGAAGGGGAATGAATAGCAGAGTACAAAAATGTATTTTTTATAAGTTTTGGGTGCGTAGTTTTGATTTTATGGGATTTTGAATTTTGCTAGTTTGACCCCAAAATGACTAATATTAACGGAGTTATAGCCATTTTTGTGAAAAAATACGATATTTTTTTAAGGTGCATGTTTTTATGCCTAAATTGTATCTAATTCGAAGGGGAATGAATAGCAGAGTACAAAAATGTATTTTTTATAAGTTTTGGGTGCGTAGTTTTGATTTTATGGGATTTTAAATTTTGCTAGTTTGACCCCAAAATGACTAATATTAACGGAGTTATAGCCATTTTTGTGAAAAAATACGATATTTTTTTAAGGTGCATGTTTTTATGCCTAAATTGTATCTAATTCGAAGGGGAATGAATAGCAGAGTACAAAAATGTATTTTTTATAAGTTTTGGGTGCGTAGTTTTGATTTTATGGGATTTTGAATTTTGCAAAGTTTGACCCCAAAAAGACTAATATTAACGGAGTTATGGCCATTTTTGTGAAAAAATACGATATTTTTTTAAGGTGCATGTTTTTATGCCAAAATTGTATCTAATTCGAAGGGGAATGAATAGCAGAGTACAAAAATGTATTTTTTATAAGTTTTGGGTGCGTAGTTTTGATTTTATGGGATTTTGAATTTTGCTAGTTTGACCCCAAAATGACTAATATTAACGGAGTTATAGCCATTTTTGTGAAAAAATACGATATTTTTTTAAGGTGCATGTTTTTATGCCCAAATTGTATCTAATTCGAAGGGGAATGAATAGCAGAGTACAAAAATGTATTTTTTTATAAGTTTTGGGTGCGTAGTTTTGATTTTATGGGATTTTGAATTTTGCTAGTTTGACCCCAAAATGACTAATATTAACGGAGTTATAGCCATTTTTGTGAAAAAATACGATATTTTTTTAAGGTGCATGTTTTTATGCCTAAATTGTATCTAATTCGAAGGGGAATGAATAGCAGAGTACAAAAATGTATTTTTTATAAGTTTTGGGTGCGTAGTTTTGATTTTATGGGATTTTGAATTTTGCTAGTTTGACCCCAAAATGACTAATATTAACGGAGTTATAGCCATTTTTGTGAAAAAATACGATAGTTTTTTAAGGTGCATGTTTTTATGCCTAAATTGTATCTAATTCGAAGGGGAATGAATAGCAGAGTACAAAAATGTATTTTTTATAAGTTTTGGGTGCGTAGTTTTGATTTTATGGGATTTTGAATTTTGCAAAGTTTGACCCCAAAAAGACTAATATTAACGGAGTTATAGCCATTTTTGTGAAAAAATACGATATTTTTTTAAGGTGCATGTTTTTATGCCTAAATTGTATCTAATTCGAAGGGGAATGAATAGCAGAGTACAAAAATGTATTTTTTATAAGTTTTGGGTGCGTAGTTTTGATTTTATGGGATTTTGAATTTTGCATAGTTTGACCCCAAAAAGACTAATATTAACGGAGTTATAGCCATTTTTGTGAAAAAATACGATATTTTTTTAAGGTGCATGTTTTTATGCCTAAATTGTATCTAATTCGAAGGGGAATGAATAGCAGAGTACAAAAATGTATTTTTTATAAGTTTTGGGTGCGTAGTTTTGATTTTATGGGATTTTGAATTTTGCATAGTTTGACCCCAAAAAGACTAATATTAACGGAGTTATAGCCATTTTTGTGAAAAAATACGATATTTTTTTAAGGTGCATGTTTTTATGCCCAAATTGTATCTAATTCGAAGGGGAATGAATAGCAGAGTACAAAAATGTATTTTTTATAAGTTTTGGGTGCGTAGTTTTGATTTTATGGGATTTTGAATTTTGCATAGTTTGACCCCAAAAAGACTAATATTAACGGAGTTATAGCCATTTTTGTGAAAAAATACGATATTTTTTTAAGGTGCATGTTTTTATGCCTAAATTGTATCTAATTCGAAGGGGAATGAATAGCAGAGTACAAAAATGTATTTTTTATAAGTTTTGGGTGCGTAGTTTTGATTTTATGGGATTTTGAATTTTGCAAAGTTTGACCCCAAAAAGACTAATATTAACGGAGTTATGGCCATTTTTGTGAAAAAATACGATATTTTTTTAAGGTGCATGTTTGTATGCCAAAATTGTATCTAATTCGAAGGGGAATGAATAGCAGAGTACAAAAATGTATTTTTTATAAGTTTTGGGTGCGTAGTTTTGATTTTATGGGATTTTGAATTTTGCTAGTTTGACCCCAAAATGACTAATATTAACGGAGTTATAGCCATTTTTGTGAAAAAATACGATATTTTTTTAAGGTGCATGTTTTTATGCCTAAATTGTATCTAATTCGAAGGGGAATGAATAGCAGAGTACAAAAATGTATTTTTTATAAGTTTTGGGTGCGTAGTTTTGATTTTATGGGATTTTGAATTTTGCTAGTTTGACCCCAAAATGACTAATATTAACGGAGTTATAGCCATTTTTGTGAAAAAATACGATATTTTTTTAAGGTGCATGTTTTTATGCCTAAATTGTATCTAATTCGAAGGGGAATGAATAGCAGAGTACAAAAATGTATTTTTTATAAGTTTTGGGTGCGTAGTTTTGATTTTATGGGATTTTGAATTTTGCTAGTTTGACCCCAAAAAGACTAATATTAACGGAGTTATAGCCATTTTTGTGAAAAAATACGATATTTTTTTAAGGTGCATGTTTTTATGCCTAAATTGTATCTAATTCGAAGGGGAATGAATAGCAGAGTACCAAAATTTATTTTTTATAAGTTTTGGGTGCGTAGTTTTGATTTTATGGGATTTTGAATTTTGCAAAGTTTGACCCCAAAAAGACTAATATTAACGGAGTTATAGCCATTTTTGTGAAACAATACGATATTTTTTTTAAGGTGCATGTTTTTATGCCTAAATTGTATCTAATTCGAAGGGGAATGAATAGCAGAGTACAAAAATGTATTTTTTATAAGTTTTGGGTGCGTAGTTTTGATTTTATGGGATTTTGAATTTTGCATAGTTTGACCCCAAAAAGACTAATATTAACGGAGTTATAGCCATTTTTGTGAAAAAATACGATATTTTTTTAAGGTGCATGTTTTTATGCCTAAATTGTATCTAATTCGAAGGGGAATGAATAGCAGAGTACAAAAATGTATTTTTTATAAGTTTTGGGTGCGTAGTTTTGATTTTATGGGATTTTGAATTTTGCATAGTTTGACCCCAAAAAGACTAATATTAACGGAGTTATAGCCATTTTTGTGAAAAAATACGATATTTTTTTAAGGTGCATGTTTTTATGCCTAAATTGTATCTAATTCGGGGAATGAATAGCAGAGTACAAAAATGTATTTTTTATAAGTTTTGGGTGCGTAGTTTTGATTTTATGGGATTTTGAATTTTGCATAGTTTGACCCCAAAAAGACTAATATTAACGGAGTTATAGCCATTTTTGTGAAACAATACGATATTTTTTTTAAGGTGCATGTTTTTATGCCTAAATTGTATCTAATTCGAAGGGGAATGAATAGCAGAGTACAAAAATGTATTTTTTATAAGTTTTGGGTGCGTAGTTTTGATTTTATGGGATTTTGAATTTTGCATAGTTTGACCCCAAAAAGACTAATATTAACGGAGTTATAGCCATTTTTGTGAAAAAATACGATATTTTTTTAAGGTGCATGTTTTTATGCCTAAATTGTATCTAATTCGAAGGGGAATGAATAGCAGAGTACAAAAATGTATTTTTTATAAGTTTTGGGTGCGTAGTTTTGATTTTATGGGATTTTGAATTTTGCAAAGTTTGACCCCAAAAAGACTAATATTAACGGAGTTATAGCCATTTTTGTGAAAAAATACGATATTTTTTTAAGGTGCATGTTTTTATGCCTAAATTGTATCTAATTCGAAGGGGAATGAATAGCAGAGTACAAAAATGTATTTTTTATAAGTTTTGGGTGCGTAGTTTTGATTTTATGGGATTTTGAATTTTGCTAGTTTGACCCCAAAATGACTAATATTAACGGAGTTATAGCCATTTTTGTGAAAAAATACGATATTTTTTTAAGGTGCATGTTTTTATGCCTAAATTGTATCTAATTCGAAGGGGAATGAATAGCAGAGTACAAAAATGTATTTTTTATAAGTTTTGGGTGCGTAGTTTTGATTTTATGGGATTTTGAATTTTGCTAGTTTGACCCCAAAATGACTAATATTAACGGAGTTATAGCCATTTTTGTGAAAAAATACGATATTTTTTTAAGGTGCATGTTTTTATGCCAAAATTGTATCTAATTCGAAGGGGAATGAATAGCAGAGTACAAAAATGTATTTTTTATAAGTTTTGGGTGCGTAGTTTTGATTTTATGGGATTTTGAATTTTGCTAGTTTGACCCCAAAATGACTAATATTAACGGAGTTATAGCCATTTTTGTGAAAAAATACGATATTTTTTTAAGGTGCATGTTTTTATGCCTAAATTGTATCTAATTCGAAGGGGAATGAATAGCAGAGTACAAAAATGTATTTTTTATAAGTTTTGGGTGCGTAGTTTTGATTTTATGGGATTTTGAATTTTGCAAAGTTTGACCCCAAAAAGACTAATATTAACGGAGTTATGGCCATTTTTGTGAAAAAATATACAAGTACAAAAATGTATTTTTTATAAGTTTTGGGTGCGTAGTTTTAATTTTATGGGATTTTGAATTTTGCAAAGTTTGACCCCAAAAAGACTAATATTAACGGAGTTATAGCCATTTTTGTGAAAAAATACGATATTTTTTAAGGTGCATGTTTTTATGCCTAAATTGTATCTAATTCGAAGGGGAATGAATAGCAGAGTACAAAAATGTATTTTTTATAAGTTTTGGGTGCGTAGTTTTGATTTTATGGGATTTTGAATTTTGCAAAGTTTGACCCCAAAAAGACTAATATTAACGAAGTTATAGCCATTTTTGTGAAAAAATACGATATTTTTTTAAGGTGCATGTTTTTATGCCTAAATTGTATCTAATTCGAAGAGGAATGAATAGCAGAGTACAAAAATGTATTTTTTATAAGTTTTGGGTGCGTAGTTTTGATTTTATGGGATTTTGAATTTTGCAAAGTTTGACCCCAAAAAGACTAATATTAACGGAGTTATAGCCATTTTTGTGAAAAAATACGATATTTTTTTAAGGTGCATGTTTTTATGCCTAAATTGTATCTAATTCGAAGGGGAATGAATAGCAGAGTACAAAAATGTATTGTATCTAATTCGAAGGGGAATGAATAGCAGAGTACAAAAATGTATTTTTTATAAGTTTTGGGTGCGTAGTTTTGATTTTATGGGATTTTGTATTTTGCTAGTTTGACCCCAAAAAGACTAATATTAACGGAGTTATAGCCATTTTTGTGAAAAAATACGATATTTTTTTAAGGTGCATGTTTTTATGCCCAAATTGTATCTAATTCGAAGGGGAATGAATAGCAGAGTACAAAAATGTATTTTTTATAATAATACAGTCAAATAAGGAGAAAAAAGGGGTAAATCTCGGAATGAATGTTAGTAGAAATTTTTTTTGCTCAATATCTTCCTTTTGCAATTCTATAACATATCTCAAAAGTCTAGAAAAATCTCATGTCCGCTTGTCGCGATTTCAAAGTCAAATCGCGAAATGGAGATTTTCAAAATTAGCAAAAATAGGCTATGGTATTATATACACATATGATACATGATTTCAAGATATTTTTTAATGCTGATTCCAAAAAAAATCTAAAATCAAGAAATCTGACGTCTCTGGAAAAAGTTATACCTGTCAACTCATATTATTATAACAGTTGCAAACTTACTGCCGAAAAACTCTTAAAAGTTATGGTAGATGACCAAATTTTGCATGAAGATTTAAGAATCCATCATTATTAAAAATCAAAACAATCCATTACAAAAAATATATTTACCTACGAAATAATGGTATTTTTTTATGGAGGGGCAAATTTTAGGATATGCACTAAAGAAGATTCTTGTTCATCTTAGGAATAAGTGCTAATAGGCTAATTTTTTCATTTTAATCTTTGTTTGGATATTCTTTAACTACCCTCAAAAATCTAAAAAAATAACATGTCCGCAAGTCCTAATTTTCTTGGTTTGAAGATAAGGTGCAGATTTGAAAAAATTGAAAAACTACTCTTCAGATATTTGTGTCAGATCAACATGAATAAGGTACATTACTTTTCAGGGATGGTCATATTGATTTATTTGTGGGTTTTGTTGGAATCAGCGTTAAAAAATACCTTAAAATGATATGGGTTATGTTGGTATACATATAAGAATCTAAAGTTTTCTTATTATTTTTTTTAAATCTGCACCTAACTTAGTTAAACCTGGAAAATTAGAACTTGCGGACATGAGATTTTTTAGATTTTTGACATAAATTATAGAATATCCAAACAAACATAGAAACCAAAAAATTAGCCTATTAGCACTAATTCCAAGATTGAACCTGGATGTTTTTTAGTGCACATCCCAAAATTTCCCCCTTTCTCAAAAAATACCATTTTGTCATAGATATGAATGTTTTTTGCATTGCATTGTTTTGATTCTGAATGATAATGTATCTTAAAACCTTCATGCAAAATTTGGTTCCGCTTTTAAGGGTTTTTCGGTAGTAAGTTAGCAACTGTTATAATTATATGGGTTGACAGATGAAAAACAGGTATAACTTTTTGCAGAGACGTCAGATTGTCTTGATTTTAGATTTTTTGGAATCAGCATTAAAAAATACCTTGAAATCATGTATCATATGTGTATATAATACCATAGCCTATTTTTGCTAATTTTGAAAATCTCCATTTCGCGATTTGACTTTGAAATCGCGACAAGCGGACATGAGATTTTTCTAGACTTTTGAGATATGTTATAGAATTGCAAAAGGAAGATATTGAGCAAAAAAAATTTCTACTAACATTCATTCCGAGGTTAAACCCTTATTTGACTGGATTATAAGTTTTGGGTGCGTAGTTTTGATTTTATGGGATTTTGAATTTTGCAAAGTTTGACCCCAAAAAGACTAATATTAACGGAGTTATAGCCATTTTTGTGAAAAAATACGATATTTTTTTAAGGTGCATGATTTTATGCCTAAATTGTATCTAATTCGAAGGGGAATGAATAGCAGACTACAAAAATGTATTTTTTATAAGTTTTGGGTGCGTAGTTTTAATTTTATGGGATTTTGAATTTTGCAAAGTTTGACCCCAAAAAGACTAATATTAACGGAGTTATAGCCATTTTTGTGAAAAAATACGATATTTTTTTAAGGTGCATGTTTTTATGCCTAAATTGTATCTAATTCGAAGGGGAATGAATAGCAGAGTACAAAAATGTATTTTTTATAAGTTTTGGGTGCGTAGTTTTGATTTTATGGGATTTTGAATTTTGCAAAGTTTGACCCCAAAAAGACTAATATTAACGGAGTTATGGCCATTTTTGTGAAAAAATACGATATTTTTTTAAGGTGCATGTTTGTATGCCAAAATTGTATCTAATTCGAAGGGGAATGAATAGCAGAGTACAAAAATGTATTTTTTATAAGTTTTGGGTGCGTAGTTTTGATTTTATGGGATTTTGAATTTTGCTAGTTTGACCCCAAAATGACTAATATTAACGGAGTTATAGCCATTTTTGTGAAAAAATACGATTTTTTTTAAGGTGCATGTTTTTATGCCTAAATTGTATCTAATTCGAAGGGGAATGAATAGCAGAGTACAAAAATGTATTTTTTATAAGTTTTGGGTGCGTAGTTTTGATTTTATGGGATTTTGAATTTTGCTAGTTTGACCCCAAAATGACTAATATTAACGGAGTTATAGCCATTTTTGTGAAAAAATACGATATTTTTTTAAGGTGCATGTTTTTATGCCTAAATTGTATCTAATTCGAAGGGGAATGAATAGCAGAGTACAAAAATGTATTTTTTATAAGTTTTGGGTGCGTAGTTTTGATTTTATGGGATTTTGAATTTTGCAAAGTTTGACCCAAAAAGACTAATATTAACGGAGTTATAGCCATTTTTGTGAAAAAATACGATATTTTTTTAAGGTGCATGTTTTTATGCCAAAATTGTATCTAATTCGATCGAAGGGGAATGAATAGCAGAGTACAAAAATGTATTTTTTATAAGTTTTGGGTGCGTAGTTTTGATTTTATGGGATTTTGAATTTTGCTAGTTTGACCCCAAAATGACTAATATTAACGGAGTTATAGCCATTTTTGTGAAAAAATACGATATTTTTTTAAGGTGCATGTTTTTATGCCAAAATTGTATCTAATTCGAAGGGGAATGAATAGCAGAGTACAAAAATGTATTTTTTATAAGTTTTGGGTGCGTAGTTTTGATTTTATGGGATTTTGAATTTTGCAAAGTTTGACCCCAAAAAGACTAATATTAACGGAGTTATAGCCATTTTTGTGAAAAAATACGATATTTTTTTAAGGTGCATGTTTTTATGCCAAAATTGTATCTAATTCGAAGGGGAATGAATAGCAGAGTACAAAAATGTATTTTTTATAAGTTTTGGGTGCGTAGTTTTGATTTTATGGGATTTTGAATTTTGCTAGTTTGACCCCAAAAAGACTAATATTAACGGAGTTATAGCCATTTTTGTGAAAAAATACGATATTTTTTTAAGGTGCATGTTTTTATGCCTAAATTGTATCTAATTCGAAGGGGAATGAATAGAAGAGTACAAAAATGTATTTTTTATAAGTTTTGGGTGCGTAGTTTTGATTTTATGGGATTTTGAATTTTGCTAGTTTGACCCCAAAATGACTAATATTAACGGAGTTATAGCCATTTTTGTGAAAAAATACGATATTTTTTTAAGGTGCATGTTTTTATGCCTAAATTGTATCTAATTCGAAGGGGAATGAATAGCAGAGTACAAAAATGTATTTTTTATAAGTTTTGGGTGCGTAGTTTTGATTTTATGGGATTTTGAATTTTGCAAAGTTTGACCCCAAAAAGACTAATATTAACGGAGTTATAGCCATTTTTGTGAAAAAATACGATATTTTTTTAAGGTGCATGTTTTTATGCCAAAATTGTATCTAATTCGAAGGGGAATGAATAGCAGAGTACAAAAATGTATTTTTTATAAGTTTTGGGTGCGTAGTTTTGATTTTATGGGATTTTGAATTTTGCTAGTTTGACCCCAAAAAGACTAATATTAACGGAGTTATAGCCATTTTTGTGAAAAAATACGATATTTTTTTAAGGTGCATGTTTTTATGCCTAAATTGTATCTAATTCGAAGGGGAATGAATAGAAGAGTACAAAAATGTATTTTTTATAAGTTTTGGGTGCGTAGTTTTGATTTTATGGGATTTTGAATTTTGCTAGTTTGACCCCAAAATGACTAATATTAACGGAGTTATAGCCATTTTTGTGAAAAAATACGATATTTTTTTAAGGTGCATGTTTTTATGCCTAAATTGTATCTAATTCGAAGGGGAATGAATAGCAGAGTACAAAAATGTATTTTTTATAAGTTTTGGGTGCGTAGTTTTGATTTTATGGGATTTTGAATTTTGCAAAGTTTGACCCCAAAAAGACTAATATTAACGGAGTTATGGCCATTTTTGTGAAAAAATACGATATTTTTTTAAGGTGCATGTTTTTATGCCTAAATTGTATCTAATTCGAAGGGGAATGAATAGCAGAGTACAAAAATGTATTTTTTATAAGTTTTGGGTGCGTAGTTTTGATTTTATGGGATTTTGAATTTTGCTAGTTTGACCCCAAAATGACTAATATTAACGGAGTTATAGCCATTTTTGTGAAAAAATACGATATTTTTTTAAGGTGCATGTTTTTATGCCAAAATTGTATCTAATTCGAAGGGGAATGAATAGCAGAGTACAAAAATGTATTTTTTATAAGTTTTGGGTGCGTAGTTTTGATTTTATGGGATTTTGAATTTTGCAAAGTTTGACCCCAAAAAGACTAATATTAACGGAGTTAGGGTAACTTCGGGCATTATGGCGCACCGGGCATTATGGCGCACCTCTCAACTACCATACTTCCAATACTCGCATTTAAATAAAAACAATGCAGAAACTTTGGCCTTCGTCGAACACTAGCCTTGTGACGATCGCAGGTCAGTGCTTCTATTTTTGAGCCAAACAAAAAAGAAAACAAAAAAAATATACCGGTTCTGGGTTCCAATATAATATCGCGTTGTTTTTGTTTGTGTGTATCTCGGTAAGTATACAGTGCACGTGTTTGTTGTAAAGAGTGAAAAGCAGAGTACAGTTTTGGTTTGGTTATATCACTTGTTATATTTTAACTGAAGTAAGAATTGTGTTTAGTTTTTGGAGTTTCGTGAATATGTGTATATTTTGCAATATGGCGCAGATGTAATAAGGGCATTATGGCGCTATATTATACCCGACTGCGCCATAATGCCCTTATGTAAAACTAATTTCAAAAGTAACTTACATAATGTCTCTGCATTTTTTTAAATTTGAAAATAACCTCAATTTTAAGTTAATTTTATGAAAATTATTTACAATTATATTTCAGAAAAGCTGAATATACGTAAAAAAAGTAAAGGTTTCCGAAGTAAATGGGGTTCGCCATATTGCCCGTACATAGGGCAATATGGTTTTTTTTGGACTACTTTTAATTTAATTTATTTTTTGTTAAAGAGCTTGAATTTTTATTCTTAAATAATTTATTTATGTTACGTTTTTATGAAATTTAATTAAAAAAAATTATTGAAGTAAAAATTGTAGTCCGTAGTAAAGTTATTTGAGTTTGTGCTTAGGTATGCCATAATGCCCTAATTTACCCTATAGCCATTTTTGTGAAAAAATACGATATTTTTTTAAGGTGCATGTTTTTATGCCAAAATTGTATCTAATTCGAAGGGGAATGAATAGCAGAGTACAAAAATGTATTTTTTATAATTTTTGGGTGCGTAGTTTTGATTTTATGGGATTTTGAATTTTGCTAGTTTGACCCCAAAATGACTAATATTAACGGAGTTATAGCCATTTTTGTGAAAAAATACGATATTTTTTTAAGGTGCATGTTTTTATGCCTAAATTGTATCTAATTCGAAGGGGAATGAATAGCAGAGTACAAAAATGTATTTTTTATAAGTTTTGGGTGCGTAGTTTTGATTTTATGGGATTTTGAATTTTGCAAAGTTATGGCCATTTTTGTGAAAAAATACGATATTTTTTTAAGGTGCATGTTTTTATGCCCAAATTGTATCTAATTCGAAGGGGAATGAATAGCAGAGTACAAAAATGTATTTTTTATAAATTTTGATTTTATGGGATTTTGAATTTTGCAAAGTTTGACCCCAAAATGACTAATATTAACGGAGTTATAGCCATTTTTGTGAAAAAATACGATATTTTTTTAAGGTGCATGTTTTTATGCCTAAATTGTATCTAATTCGAAGGGGAATGAATAGCAGAGTACAAAAATGTATTTTTTATAAGTTTTGGGTGCGTAGTTTTGATTTTATGGGATTTTGAATTTTGCAAAGTTTGACCCCAAAAAGACTAATATTAACGGAGTTATAGCCATTTTTGTGAAAAAATACGATATTTTTTTAAGGTGCATGTTTTTATGCCTAAATTGTATCTAATTCGAAGGGGAATGAATAGCAGAGTACAAAAATGTATTTTTTATAAGTTTTGGGTGCGTAGTTTTGATTTTATGGGATTTTGAATTTTGCAAAGTTTGACCCCAAAAAGACTAATATTAACGGAGTTATAGCCATTTTTGTGAAAAAATACGATATTTTTTTAATTTGCATGTTTTTATGCCAAAATTGTATCTAATTCGAAGGGGAATGAATAGCAGAGTACAAAAATGTATTTTTTATAAGTTTTGGGTGCGTAGTTTTGATTTTATGGGATTTTGAATTTTGCTAGTTTGACCCCAAAAAGACTAATATTAACGGAGTTATAGGCATTTTTGTGAAAAAATACGATATTTTTTTAAGGTGCATGTTTTTATGCCCAAATTGTATCTAATTCGAAGGGGAATGAATAGCAGAGTACAAAAATGTATTTTTTATAAGTTTTGGGTGCGTAGTTTTGATTTTATGGGATTTTGAATTTTGCAAAGTTTGACCCCAAAAAGACTAATATTAACGGAGTTATAGCCATTTTTGTGAAAAAATACGATATTTTTTTAAGGTGCATGTTTTTATGCCTAAATTGTATCTAATTCGAAGGGGAATGAATAGCAGAGTACAAAAACGTATTTTTTATAAGTTTTGGGTGCGTGGTTTTGATTTTATGGGATTTTGAATTTTGCATAGTTTGACCCCAAAAAGACTAATATTAACGGAGTTATAGTCATTTTTGTGAAAAAATACGATATTTTTTTAAGGTGCATGTTTCTATGCCAAAATTGTATCTAATTCGAAGGGGAATGAATAGCAGAGTACAAAAATGTATTTTTTATAAGTTTTGGGTGCGTAGTTTTGATTTTATGGGATTTTGAATTTTGTATAATTTGACCCCAAAAAGACTAATATTAACGGAGTTATAGCCATTTTTGTGAAAAAATACGATATTTTTTTAAGGTGCATGTTTTTATGCCTAAATTGTATCTAATTCGAAGGGGAATGAATAGCAGAGTACAAAAATGTATTTTTTATAAGTTTTGGGTGCGTAGTTTTGATTTTATGGGATTTTGAATTTTGAATAGTTTGACCCCAAAAAGACTAATATTAACGGAGTTATAGCCATTTTTGTGAAAAAATACGATATTTTTTTAAGGTGCATGTTTTTATGCCAAAATTGTATCTAATTCGAAGGGGAATGAATAGCAGAGTACAAAAATGTATTTCTTATAAGTTTTGGGTGCGTAGTTTTGATTTTATGGGATTTTGAATTTTGCATAGTTTGACCCCAAAAAGACTAATATTAACATAGTTATAGCCATTTTGTGAAAAAATACGATATTTTTTTAAGGTGCATGTTTTTATGCCTAAATTGTATCTAATTCGAAGGGGAATGAATAGCAGAGTACAAAAATGTATTTTTTATAAGTTTTGGGTGCGTTTTGATTTTATGGGATTTTGAATTTTGCATAATTTGACCCCAAAAAGACTAATATTAACGGAGTTATAGCCATTTTTGTGAAAAAATACGATATTTTTTTAAGGTGCATGTTTTTATGCCTAAATTGTATCTAATTCGAAGGGGAATGAATAGAAGAGTACAAAAATGTATTTTTTATAAGTTTTGGGTGCGTAGTTTTGATTTTATGGGATTTTGAATTTTGCAAAGTTTGACCCCAAAAAGACTAATATTAACGGAGTTATAGCCCTTTTTTGTGAAAAAATACGATATTTTTTTAAGGTTCATGTTTTTTGCCTAAATTGTATCTAATTCGAAGGGGAATGAATAGCAGAGTACAAAAATGTATTTTTTATAAGTTTTGGGTGCGTAGTTTTGATTTTATGGGATTTTGAATTTTGTTAGTTTGACCCCAAAAAGACTAATATTAACGGAGTTATAGCCATTTTTGTGACAAAATACGATATTTTTTTAAGGTGCATGTTTTTATGCCTAAATTGTATCTAATTCGAAGGGGAATGAATAGCTGAGTACAAAAATGTATTTTTTATAAGTTTTGGGTGCGTAGTTTTGATTTTATGGGATTTTGAATTTTGCAAAGTTTGACCGCAAAAAGACTAATATTAACGGAGTTATAGCCATTTTTGTGAAAAAATACGATATTTTTTTAAGGTGCATGTTTTTATGCCCAAATTGTATCTAATTCGAAGGGGAATGAATAGCAGAGTACAAAAATGTATTTTTTATAAGTTTTGGGTGCGTAGTTTTGATTTTATGGGATTTTGAATTTTGCAAAGTTTGACCCCAAAAAGACTAATATTAACGGAGTTATAGCCATTTTTGTGAAAAAATACGATATTTTTTTAAGGTGCATGTTTTTATGCCAAAATTGTATCTAATTCGAAGGGGAATGAATAGCAGAGTACAAAAATGTATTTTTTATAAGTTTTGGGTGCGTAGTTTTGATTTTATGGGATTTTGAATTTTGCAAAGTTTGACCCCAAAAAGACTAATATTAACGGAGTTATAGCCATTTTTGTGAAAAAATACGATATTTTTTTAAGGTGCATGTTTTTATGCCTAAATTGTATCTAATTCGAAGGGGAATTAATAGCAGAGTACAAAAATGTATTTTTTATAAGTTTTGGGTGCGTAGTTTTGATTTTATGGGATTTTGAATTTTGCAAAGTTTGACCCCAAAAAGACTAATATTAACGGAGTTATAGCCATTTTGTGAAAAAATACGATATTTTTTTAAGGTGCATGTTTTTATGACTAAATTGTATCTAATTCGAAGGGGAATGAATAGCAGAGTACAAAAATGTATTTTTTATAAGGTTTTGGGTGCGTAGTTTTGATTTTATGGGATTTTGAATTTTGCAAAGTTTGACCCCAAAAAGACTAATATTAACGGAGTTATAGCCATTTTTGTGCAAAAAATACGATATTTTTTTAGGTGCATGTTTTTATGCCCAAATTGTATCTAATTCGAAGGGGAATGAATAGCAGAGTACAAAAATGTATTTTTTATAAGTTTTGGGTGCGTAGTTTGATTTTATGGGATTTTGAATTTTGCAAAGTTTGACCCAAAAAGACTAATATTAACGGAGTTATAGCCATTTTTGTGAAAAAATACGATATTTTTTTAAGGTGCATGTTTTTATGCCTAAATTGTATCTAATTCGAAGGGGAATGAATAGCAGAGTACAAAAATGTATTTTTTATAAGTTTTGGGTGCGTAGTTTTGATTTTATGGGATTTTGAATTTTGCAAAGTTTGACCCCAAAAAGACTAATATTAACGGAGTTATAGCCATTTTTGTGAAAAAATACGATATTTTTTTAAGGTGCATGTTTTTATGCCCAAATTGTATCTAATTCGAAGGGGAATGAATAGCAGAGTACAAAAATGTATTTTTTATAAGTTTTTGGGTGCGTAGTTTTGATTTTATGGGATTTTGAATTTTGCAAAGTTTGACCCCAAAAAGACTAATATTAACGGTAATCAGTCAAATAAGGGTTTAACCTCGGAATGAATGTTAGTAGAAATTTTGTTTGCTCATATCTTCCTTTGCCATTCTATAACATATCTCAAAAGTCTAGAAAAATCTCATGTCCGCTTGTCGCGATTGGAAGGTCAAATCGCGAAATGAAGATTTTCAAAATTAGCAAAAATAGGCTATGGTATTATATACACACATGATACATGATTTCAAGGTATTTTTTAATGCTTATTCCAAAAAATCTAAAATCAAGACAATCTGAGGTCTCTGGAAAAAGTTATACCTGTTTTTCATCTGTCAACTCATATTATTATAACAGTTGCCAACTTACTGCCGAAAAACCCTTAAAAGTTATGGTAGATGAACCAAATCTTGCATGAAGATTTTAGAATCCATCATTATTAAAAATCAAAACAATCCATTACAAAAAATATATGTACCTACGAAATAATGGTATTTTTGATGGAGGGGCAAATTTTAGGATATGCACTAAAGAAGATTCTTGTTCATCTTAGGAATAAGTGCTAATGGCTAATTTTTTCATTTTAATCTTTGTTTGGATATTCTTTAACTACCCTCAAAAATCTAAAAAAAATCTCATGTCCGCAAGTCCTAATTTTCTTGGTTTGAAGATAAGGTGCAGATTTTAAAAAATTGAAAAACTACACTTCAGATATTTGTGTCAGATCAACATGAATAAGGTGCTTTACTTTTCAGGGATGGTCAGGTTGACTTGTTTGTGAGTTTTGTTGGAATAAGTGTTAAAAAATACCTTTAAATGATGTCGCTTATGTTGGTATACATATACAAATTTAAACTTTTCTTATTAATTTTTTATAAGTTTTGGGTGCGTAGTTTTGATTTTATGGGATTTTGAATTTTGCAAAGTTTGACCGCAAAAAGACTAATATTAACGGAGTTATAGCCATTTTTGTGAAAAATACGATATTTTTTTAAGGTGCATGTTTTTATGCCCAAATTGTATCTAATTCGAAGGGGAATGAATAGCAGAGTACAAAAAATGTATTTTTTATAAGTTTTGGGTGCGTAGTTTTGATTTTATGGGATTTTGAATTTTGCAAAGTTTGACCCCAAAAAGACTAATATTAACGGAGTTATAGCCATTTTTGTGAAAAAATACGATATTTTTTTAAGGTGCATGTTTTTATGCCAAAATTGTATCTAATTCGAAGGGGAATGAATAGCAGAGTACAAAAATGTATTTTTTATAAGTTTTTGGGTGCGTAGTTTTGATTTTATGGGATTTTGAATTTTGCAAAGTTTGACCCCAAAAAGACTAATATTAACGGAGTTATAGCCATTTTTGTGAAAAAATACGATATTTTTTTAAGGTGCATGTTTTTATGCCTAAATTGTATCTAATTCGAAGGGGAATTAATAGCAGAGTACAAAAATGTATTTTTTATAAGTTTTGGGTGCGTAGTTTTGATTTTATGGGATTTTGAATTTTGCAAAGTTTGACCCCAAAAAGACTAATATTAACGGAGTTATAGCCATTTTTGTGAAAAAATACGATATTTTTTTTAAGGTGCATGTTTTTATGCCTAAATTGTATCTAATTCGAAGGGGAATGAATAGCAGAGTACAAAAATGTATTTTTTATAAGTTTTGGGTGCGTAGTTTTGATTTTATGGGATTTTGAATTTTGCAAAGTTTGACCCCAAAAAGACTAATATTAACGGAGTTATAGCCATTTTTGTGAAAAAATACGATATTTTTTTAAGGTGCATGTTTTTATGCCCAAATTGTATCTAATTCGAAGGGGAATGAATAGCAGAGTACAAAAATGTATTTTTTATAAGTTTTGGGTGCGTAGTTTTGATTTTATGGGATTTTGAATTTTGCAAAGTTTGACCCCAAAAAGACTAATATTAACGGAGTTATAGCCATTTTTGTGAAAAAATACGATATTTTTTTAAGGTGCATGTTTTTATGCCTAAATTGTATCTAATTCGAAGGGGAATGAATAGCAGAGTACAAAAATGTATTTTTTATAAGTTTTGGGTGCGTAGTTTTGATTTTATGGGATTTTGAATTTTGCAAAGTTTGACCCCAAAAAGACTAATATTAACGGAGTTATAGCCATTTTTGTGAAAAAATACGATATTTTTTTAAGGTGCATGTTTTTATGCCCAAATTGTATCTAATTCGAAGGGGAATGAATAGCAGAGTACAAAAATGTATTTTTTATAAGTTTTGGGTGCGTAGTTTTGATTTTATGGGATTTTGAATTTTGCAAAGTTTGACCCCAAAAAGACTAATATTAACGGTAATCCAGTCAAATAAGGGTTTAACCTCGGAATGAATGTTAGTAGAAATTTTGTTTGCTCAATATCTTCCTTTTGCCATTCTATAACATATCTCAAAAGTCTAGAAAAATCTCATGTCCGCTTGTCGCGATTGGAAGGTCAAATCGCGAAATGAAGATTTTCAAAATTAGCAAAAATAGGCTATGGTATTATATACACACATGATACATGATTTCAAGGTATTTTTTAATGCTTATTCCAAAAAATCTAAAATCAAGACAATCTGAGGTCTCTGGAAAAAGTTATACCTGTTTTTCATCTGTCAACTCATATTATTATAACAGTTGCCAACTTACTGCCGAAAAACCCTTAAAAGTTATGGTAGATGAACCAAATCTTGCATGAAGATTTTAGAATCCATCATTATTAAAAATCAAAACAATCCATTACAAAAAATATATGTACCTACGAAATAATGGTATTTTTTGATGGAGGGGCAAATTTTAGGATATGCACTAAAGAAGATTCTTGTTCATCTTAGGAATAAGTGCTAATGGCTAATTTTTTCATTTTAATCTTTGTTTGGATATTCTTTAACTACCCTCAAAAATCTAAAAAAAATCTCATGTCCGCAAGTCCTAATTTTCTTGGTTTGAAGATAAGGTGCAGATTTTAAAAAATTGAAAAACTACACTTCAGATATTTGTGTCAGATCAACATGAATAAGGTGCTTTACTTTTCAGGGATGGTCAGGTTGACTTGTTTGTGAGTTTTGTTGGAATAAGTGTTAAAAAATACCTTTAAATGATGTCGCTTATGTTGGTATACATATACAAATTTAAACTTTTCTTATTAATTTTTTAAAATCTGCACCTTATCTTCAAACCAAGAAAATTAGGACTTGCGGACATGAGATTTTTTTAGATTTTTGAGGGTAGTTAAAGAATATCCAAACAAAGATCAAAATGAAAAAATTAGCCTATTAACACTTATTCCTAAGATGAACAAGAATCTTCATGCAAGATTTGGTTCATCTACCATAACTTTTAAGGGTTTTTCGGCAGTAAGTTTGCAACTGTTATAATAATATGAGTTGACAGATGAAAAACAGGTATAACTTTTTCCAGAGACCTCAGATTGTCTTGATTTTAGATTTTTTGGAATAAGCATTAAAAAATACCTTGAAATCATGTATCATGTGTGTATATAATACCATAGCCTATTTTTGCTAATTTTGAAAATCTCCATTTCGCGATTTGACCTTGAAATCGCGACAAGCGAACATGAGATTTTTCTAGACTTTTGAGATATGTTATAGAATGGCAAAAGGAAGATATTGAGCAAAAAAAATTTCTACTAACATTCATTCCGAGATTTACCCCTTTTTTCTCCTTATTTGACTGTATTACGGAGTTATAGCCATTTTTGTGAAAAAATACGATATTTTTTTAAGGTGCATGTTTTTATGCCCAAATTGTATCTAATTCGAAGGGGAATGAATAGCAGAGTACAAAAATGTATTTTTTATATGTTTTGGGTGCGTAGTTTTGATTTTATGGGATTTTGAATTTTGCAAAGTTTGACCCCAAAAAGACTAATATTAACGGAGTTATAGCCATTTTTGTGAAAAAATACGATATTTTTTTAAGGTGCATGTTTTTATGCCCAAATTGTATCTAATTCGAAGGGGAATGAATAGCAGAGTACAAAAATGTATTTTTTATAAGTTTTGGGTGCGTAGTTTTGATTTTATGGGATTTTGAATTTTGCAAAGTTTGACCCCAAAAAGACTAATATTAACGGAGTTATAGCCATTTTTGTGAAAAAATACGATATTTTTTTAAGGTGCATGTTTTTATGCCTAAATTGTATCTAATTCGAAGGGGAATGAATAGCAGAGTACAAAAATGTATTTTTTATAAGTTTTGGGTGCGTAGTTTTGATTTTATGGGATTTTGAATTTTGCAAAGTTTGACCCCAAAAAGACTAATATTAACGGAGTTATAGCCATTTTTGTGAAAAAATACGATATTTTTTTAAGGTGCATGTTTTTATGCCCAAATTGTATCTAATTCGAAGGGGAATGAATAGCAGAGTACAAAAATGTATTTTTTATAAGTTTTGGGTGCGTAGTTTTGATTTTATGGGATTTTGAATTTTGCAAAGTTTGACCCCAAAAAGACTAATATTAACGGAGTTATAGCCATTTTTGTGAAAAAATACGATATTTTTTTAAGGTGCATGTTTTTATGCCCAAATTGTATCTAATTCGAAGGGGAATGAATAGCAGAGTACAAAAATGTATTTTTTATAAGTTTTGGGTGCGTAGTTTTGATTTTATGGGATTTTGAATTTTGCAAAGTTTGACCCCAAAAAGACTAATATTAACGGAGTTATAGCCATTTTTGTGAAAAAATACGATATTTTTTTAAGGTGCATGTTTTTATGCCTAAATTGTATCTAATTCGAAGGGGAATGAATAGCAGAGTACAAAAATGTATTTTTTATAAGTTTTGGGTGCGTAGTTTTGATTTTATGGGATTTTGAATTTTGCAAAGTTTGACCCCAAAAAGACTAATATTAACGGAGTTATAGCCATTTTTGTGAAAAAATACGATATTTTTTTAAGGTGCATGTTTTTATGCCTAAATTGTATCTAATTCGAAGGGGAATGAATAGCAGAGTACAAAAATGTATTTTTTATAAGTTTTGGGTGCGTAGTTTTGATTTTATGGGATTTTGAATTTTGCAAAGTTTGACCCCAAAAAGACTAATATTAACGGAGTTATAGCCATTTTTGTGAAAAAATACGATATTTTTTTAAGGTGCATGTTTTTATGCCCAAATTGTATCTAATTCGAAGGGGAATGAATAGCAGAGTACAAAAATGTATTTTTTATAAGTTTTGGGTGCGTAGTAGTGATGGGAACTATCGAATAAAAACTATCAAACTATCGATAGTTGTAAAATTTTCATTCATTCGATAGTTTAAAATCATTCATTCGAATAGTTTTTTCGTTCGATAGTTTTTTATTCGATAGTTTTTTCATTCGAATAGTTTTTTCGTTCAATAGTTTTTTCGTTCAATAGTTTTTATTCGATAGTTTTTTCATTCGAATAGTTTTTTCAAACGATAGTTTTTTCATTTGAATAGTTTTTTTTATTCGATAGTTTTTTCATTTGAATAGTTTTTTCAAACGATAGTTTTTTCATTTGCATTTTTTTATATTCAGTTACTGTTTTCTTTCAGTCTATTAGATTATTTTTTTTTTATTCAGTCATAATTTTATTTCTCTACTATTTGCTCTTGATTTCAAAATTTAATTGTAAAATATAAATCGGATGAAAAAATATTGAGTAAAAAATAACTGAATATTTGATAGTTTTTATTCGATAGTTTTTATTCGATAGTTTTTATTCGATAGTTTATTCGATAGTTTATTCGATAGTTATTATTCGATAGTTTTATTCGATAGTTTTTATTCGAATGAATGAATGAATGAACTATTCGATAGTTCAAATCATTCAGTTATTAACTATCGATAGTTCAAATCATTCGATAGTTCCCATCACTAGTTTTTAGAGAATTTTGAATTTTGCATGTTTTGATGTGTTTAGACGCTCGGTTAACGAGATATGACGATTTAAACATTTTTAAAAGTGATTTTCTCCAAACGTGAATTTTTCAACTCCAATTGAATTGTATGCGAAGGATATCGACTCACAGAGCATGTATTTTCTATAAGTTTTGGACTTGTTGTTTTGTTTTTAGAGAATTTTGAATTTTGCAAAGTTTTGATGTGTTTAGACGCTCGGTTAACGAGATATGACGATTTAAACATTTTTAAAAGTGATTTTCTCCAAACGTGAATTTTTCAACTCCAATTGAATTGTATGCGAAGGATATCGACTCACAGAGCACAAAAATGTATTTTCTATAAGTTTTGGACTTGTAGTTTTGTTTTTAGAGAATTTTGAATTTTGCAAGTTTTGATGTGTTTAGACGCTCGGTTAACCAGATATGACGATTTAAACATTTTTTAAAGTGATTTTCTCCAAACGTGAATTTTTCAACTCCAATTGAATTGTATGCGAAGGATATCGACTCACAGAGCACAAAAATGTATTTTCTATAAGTTTTGGACTTGTAGTTTTGTTTTTAGAGAATTTTGAATTTTGCAAAGTTTTGATGTGTTTAGAACGCTCGGTTAACGAGATATGACGATTTAAACATTTTTAAAAGTGATTTTCTCTAAACGTGAATTTTTCAACTCCAATTGAATTGTATGCGAAGGATATCGACTCACAGAGCACAAAAATGTATTTTCTATAAGTTTTGGACTTGTAGTTTCGTTTTTAGAGAATTTTGAATTTTGCAAAGTTTTGATGTGTTTAGACGCTCGGTTAACGAGATATGACGATTTAAACATTTTTAAAAGTGATTTTCTCCAAACGTGAATTTTTCAACTCCAATTGAATTGTATGCGAAGGATATCGACTCACAGAGCACAAAAATGTATTTTCTATAAGTTTTGGACTTGTAGTTTCGTTTTTAGAGAATTTTGAATTTTGCAAAGTTTTGATGTGTTTAGACGCTCGGTTAACGAGATATGACGATTTAAACATTTTTAAAAGTGATTTTCTCCAAACGTGAATTTTTCAACTCCAATTGAATTGTATGCGAAGGATATCGACTCACAGAGCACAAAAATGTATTTTCTATAAGTTTTGGACTTGTAGTTTCGTTTTTAGAGAATTTTGAATTTTGCAAAGTTTTGATGTGTTTAGACGCTCGGTTAACGAGATATGACGATTTAAACATTTTTAAAAGTGATTTTCTCTAAACGTGAATTTTTCAACTCCAATTGAATTGTATGCGAAGGATATCGACTCACAGAGCACAAAAATGTATTTTCTATAAGTTTTGGACTTGTAGTTTCGTTTTTAGAGAATTTTGAATTTTGCAAAGTTTTGATGTGTTTAGACGCTCGGTTAACGAGATATGACGATTTAAACATTTTTAAAAGTGATTTTCTCCAAACGTGAATTTTTCAACTCCAATTGAATTGTATGCGAAGGATATCGACTCACAGAGCACAAAAATGTATTTTCTATAAGTTTTGGACTTGTAGTTTCGTTTTTAGAGAATTTTGAATTTTGCAAAGTTTTGATGTGTTTAGACGCTCGGTTAACGAGATATGACGATTTAAACATTTTTAAAAGTGATTTTCTCCAAACGTGAATTTTTCAACTCCAATTGAATTGTATGCGAAGGATATCGACTCACAGAGCACAAAAATGTATTTTCTATAAGTTTTGGACTTGTAGTTTTGTTTTTAGAGAATTTTGAATTTTGCAAGTTTTGATGTGTTTAGACGCTCGGTTAACGAGATATGACGATTTAAACATTTTTAAAAGTGATTTTCTCCAAACGTGAATTTTTCAACTCCAATTGAATTGTATGCGAAGGATATCGACTCACAGAGCACAAAAATGTATTTTCTATAAGTTTTGGACTTGTAGTTTTGTTTTTAGAGAATTTTGAATTTTGCAAAGTTTTGATGTGTTTAGAACGCTCGGTTAACGAGATATGACGATTTAAACATTTTTAAAAGTGATTTTCTCCAAACGTGAATTTTTCAACTCCAATTGAATTGTATGCGAAGGATATCGACTCACAGAGCACAAAAATGTATTTTCTATAAGTTTTGGACTTGTAGTTTCGTTTTTAGAGAATTTTGAATTTTGCAAAGTTTTGATGTGTTTAGACGCTCGGTTAACGAGATATGACGATTTAAACATTTTTTAAAGTGATTTTCTCCAAACGTGAATTTTTCAACTCCAATTGAATTGTATGCGAAGGATATCGACTCACAGAGCACAAAAATGTATTTTCTATAAGTTTTGGACTTGTAGTTTTGTTTTTAGAGAATTTTGAATTTTGCAAAGTTTTGATGTGTTTAGAACGCTCGGTTAACGAGATATGACGATGTAAACATTTTTAAAAGTGATTTTCTCTAAACGTGAATTTTTCAACTCCAATTGAATTGTATGCGAAGGATATCGACTCACAGAGCACAAAAATGTATTTTCTATAAGTTTTGGACTTGTAGTTTCGTTTTTAGAGAATTTTGAATTTTGCAAAGTTTTGATGTGTTTAGACGCTCGGTTAACGAGATATGACGATTTAAACATTTTTTAAAGTGATTTTCTCCAAACGTGAATTTTTCAACTCCAATTGAATTGTATGCGAAGGATATCGACTCACAGAGCACAAAAATGTATTTTCTATAAGTTTTGGACTTGTAGTTTCGTTTTTAGAGAATTTTGAATTTTGCAAAGTTTTAGACGCTCGGTTAACGAGATATGACGATTTAAACATTTTTAAAAGTGATTTTCTCCAAACGTGAATTTTTCAACTCCAATTGAATTGTATGCGAAGGATATCGACTCACAGAGCACAAAAATGTATTTTCTATAAGTTTTGGACTTGTAGTTTCGTTTTTAGAGAATTTTGAATTTTGCAAAGTTTTGATGTGTTTAGACGCTCGGTTAACGAGATATGACGATTTAAACATTTTTAAAAGTGATTTTCTCCAAACGTGAATTTTTCAACTCCAATTGAATTGTATGCGAAGGATATCGACTCACAGAGCACAAAAATGTATTTTCTATAAGTTTTGGACTTGTAGTTTTGTTTTTAGAGAATTTTGAATTTTGCAAAGTTTTGATGTGTTTAGAACGCTCGGTTAACGAGATATGACGATTTAAACATTTTTAAAAGTGATTTTCTCTAAACGTGAATTTTTCAACTCCAATTGAATTGTATGCGAAGGATATCGACTCACAGAGCACAAAAATGTATTTTCTATAAGTTTTGGACTTGTAGTTTCGTTTTTAGAGAATTTTGAATTTTGCAAAGTTTTGATGTGTTTTGACGCTCGGTTAACGAGATATGACGATTTAAACATTTTTAAAAGTGATTTTCTCCAAACGTGAATTTTTCAACTCCAATTGAATTGTATGCGAAGGATATCGACTCACAGAGCACAAAAATGTATTTTCTATAAGTTTTGGACTTGTAGTTTCGTTTTTAGAGAATTTTGAATTTTGCAAAGTTTTGATGTGTTTAGACGCTCGGTTAACGAGATATGACGATTTAAACATTTTTAAAAGTGATTTTCTCCAAACGTGAATTTTTCAACTCCAATTGAATTGTATGCGAAGGATATCGACTCACAGAGCACAAAAATGTATTTTCTATAAGTTTTGGACTTGTAGTTTTGTTTTTAGAGAATTTTGAATTTTGCAAGTTTTGATGTGTTTAGACGCTCGGTTAACGAGATATGACGATTTAAACATTTTTAAAAGTGATTTTCTCCAAACGTGAATTTTTCAACTCCAATTGAATTGTATGCGAAGGATATCGACTCACAGAGCACAAAAATGTATTTTCTATAAGTTTTGGACTTGTAGTTTTGTTTTTAGAGAATTTTGAATTTTGCAAGTTTTGATGTGTTTAGACGCTCGGTTAACGAGATATGACGATTTAAACATTTTTAAAAGTGATTTTCTCCAAACGTGAATTTTTCAACTCCAATTGAATTGTATGCGAAGGATATCGACTCACAGAGCACAAAAATGTATTTTCTATAAGTTTTGGACTTGTAGTTTTGTTTTTAGAGAATTTTGAATTTTGCAAGTTTTGATGTGTTTAGACGCTCGGTTAACGAGATATGACGATTTGAACATTTTTAAAAGTGATTTTCTCCAAACGTGAATTTTTCAACTCCAATTGAATTGTATGCGAAGGATATCGACTCACAGAGCACAAAAATGTATTTTCTATAAGTTTTGGACTTGTAGTTTCGTTTTTAGAGAATTTTGAATTTTGCAAAGTTTTGATGTGTTTAGACGCTCGGTTAACGAGATATGACGATTTAAACATTTTTAAAAGTGATTTTCTCCAAACGTGAATTTTTCAACTCCAATTGAATTGTATGCGAAGGATATCGACTCACAGAGCACAAAAATGTATTTTCTATAAGTTTTGGACTTGTAGTTTCGTTTTTAGAGAATTTTGAATTTTGCAAAGTTTTGATGTGTTTAGACGCTCGGTTAACGAGATATGACGATTTAAACATTTTTAAAAGTGATTTTCTCCAAACGTGAATTTTTCAACTCCAATTGAATTGTATGCGAAGGATATCGACTCACAGAGCACAAAAATGTATTTTCTATAAGTTTTGGACTTGTAGTTTTGTTTTTAGAGAATTTTGAATTTTGCAAGTTTTGATGTGTTTAGACGCTCGGTTAACGAGATATGACGATTTAAACATTTTTAAAAGTGATTTTCTCCAAACGTGAATTTTTCAACTCCAATTGAATTGTATGCGAAGGATATCGACTCACAGAGCACAAAAATGTTTTGGACTTGTAGTTTCGTTTTTAGAGAATTTTGAATTTTGCAAAGTTTTGATGTGTTTAGACGCTCGGTTAACGAGATATGACGATTTAAACATTTTTTAAAGTGATTTTCTCCAAACGTGAATTTTTCAACTCCAATTGAATTGTATGCGAAGGATATCGACTCACAGAGCACAAAAATGTATTTTCTATAAGTTTTGGACTT
This sequence comes from Episyrphus balteatus, assembly GCF_945859705.1. Classification (NCBI taxonomy): domain Eukaryota; kingdom Metazoa; phylum Arthropoda; class Insecta; order Diptera; family Syrphidae; genus Episyrphus; species Episyrphus balteatus. The sequence continues at coordinate 35,420 of NW_026605124.1, read as the reverse complement.
GTAGTTTTGTTTTTAGAGAATTTTGAATTTTGCAAAGTTTTGATGTGTTTAGAACGCTCGGTTAACGAGATATGACGATGTAAACATTTTTAAAAGTGATTTTCTCTAAACGTGAATTTTTCAACTCCAATTGAATTGTATGCGAAGGATATCGACTCACAGAGCACAAAAATGTATTTTCTATAAGTTTTGGACTTGTAGTTTTGTTTTTAGAGAATTTTGAATTTTGCAAAGTTTTGATGTGTTTAGAACGCTCGGTTAACGAGATATGACGATGTAAACATTTTTAAAAGTGATTTTCTCTAAACGTGAATTTTTCAACTCCAATTGAATTGTATGCGAAGGATATCGACTCACAGAGCACAAAAATGTATTTTCTATAAGTTTTGGACTTGTAGTTTCGTTTTTAGAGAATTTTGAATTTTGCAAAGTTTTGATGTGTTTAGACGCTCGGTTAACGAGATATGACGATTTAAACATTTTTTAAAGTGATTTTCTCCAAACGTGAATTTTTCAACTCCAATTGAATTGTATGCGAAGGATATCGACTCACAGAGCACAAAAATGTATTTTCTATAAGTTTTGGACTTGTAGTTTCGTTTTTAAAGATTTTAAATTTTGCAAAGTTTTAGACGCTCGGTTAACGAGATATGACGATTTAAACATTTTTAAAAGTGATTTTCTCCAAACGTGAATTTTTCAACTCCAATTGAATTGTATGCGAAGGATATCGACTCACAGAGCACAAAAATGTATTTTCTATAAGTTTTGGACTTGTAGTTTTGTTTTTAGAGAATTTTGAATTTTGCAAAGTTTTGATGTGTTTAGAACGCTCGGTTAACGAGATATGACGATGTAAACATTTTTAAAAGTGATTTTCTCTAAACGTGAATTTTTTAACTCCAATTGAATTGTATGCGAAGGATATCGACTCACAGAGCACAAAAATGTATTTTCTATAAGTTTTGGACTTGTAGTTTCGTTTTTAGAGAATTTTGAATTTTGCAAAGTTTTGATGTGTTTAGACGCTCGGTTAACGAGATATGACGATTTAAACATTTTTAAAAGTGATTTTCTCCAAACGTGAATTTTTCAACTCCAATTGAATTGTATGCGAAGGATATCGACTCACAGAGCACAAAAATGTATTTTCTATAAGTTTTGGACTTGTAGTTTCGTTTTTAGAGAATTTTGAATTTTGCAAAGTTTTAGACGCTCGGTTAACGAGATATGACGATTTAAACATTTTTAAAAGTGATTTTCTCCAAACGTGAATTTTTCAACTCCAATTGAATTGTATGCGAAGGATATCGACTCACAGAGCACAAAAATGTATTTTCTATAAGTTTTGGACTTGTAGTTTTGTTTTTAGAGAATTTTGAATTTTGCAAAGTTTTGATGTGTTTAGAACGCTCGGTTAACGAGATATGACGATTTAAACATTTTTAAAAGTGATTTTCTCTAAACGTGAATTTTTCAACTCCAATTGAATTGTATGCGAAGGATATCGACTCACAGAGCACAAAAATGTATTTTCTATAAGTTTTGGACTTGTAGTTTCGTTTTTAGAGAATTTTGAATTTTGCAAAGTTTTGATGTGTTTAGACGCTCGGTTAACGAGATATGACGATTTAAACATTTTTAAAAGTGATTTTCTCCAAACGTGAATTTTTCAACTCCAATTGAATTGTATGCGAAGGATATCGACTCACAGAGCACAAAAATGTATTTTCTATAAGTTTTGGACTTGTAGTTTCGTTTTTAGAGAATTTTGAATTTTGCAAAGTTTTGATGTGTTTAGACGCTCGGTTAACGAGATATGACGATTTAAACATTTTTAAAAGTGATTTTCTCCAAACGTGAATTTTTCAACTCCAATTGAATTGTATGCGAAGGATATCGACTCACAGAGCACAAAAATGTATTTTCTATAAGTTTTGGACTTGTAGTTTTGTTTTTAGAGAATTTTGAATTTTGCAAGTTTTGATGTGTTTAGACGCTCGGTTAACGAGATATGACGATTTAAACATTTTTAAAAGTGATTTTCTCCAAACGTGAATTTTTCAACTCCAATTGAATTGTATGCGAAGGATATCGACTCACAGAGCACAAAAATGTATTTTCTATAAGTTTTGGACTTGTAGTTTTGTTTTTAGAGAATTTTGAATTTTGCAAGTTTTGATGTGTTTAGACGCTCGGTTAACGAGATATGACGATTTAAACATTTTTTAAAGTGATTTTCTCCAAACGTGAATTTTTCAACTCCAATTGAATTGTATGCGAAGGATATCGACTCACAGAGCACAAAAATGTATTTTCTATAAGTTTTGGACTTGTAGTTTTGTTTTTAGAGAATTTTGAATTTTGAAAGTTTTGATGTGTTTAGACGCTCGGTTAACGAGATATGACGATTTAAACATTTTTAAAAGTGATTTTCTCCAAACGTGAATTTTTCAACTCCAATTGAATTGTATGCGAAGGATATCGACTCACAGAGCACAAAAATGTATTTTCTATAAGTTTTGGACTTGTAGTTTTGTTTTTAGAGAATTTTGAATTTTGCAAGTTTTGATGTGTTTAGACGCTCGGTTAACGAGATATGACGATTTAAACATTTTTAAAAGTGATTTTCTCCAAACGTGAATTTTTCAACTCCAATTGAATTGTATGCGAAGGATATCGACTCACAGAGCACAAAAATGTATTTTCTATAAGTTTTGGACTTGTAGTTTTGTTTTTAGAGGATTTTGAATTTTGCAAGTTTTGATGTGTTTAGACGCTCGGTTAACGAGATATGGCGATTTAAACATATTTAAAAGTGATTTTCTCTAAACGTGAATTTTTCAACTCCAATTGAATTGTATGCGAAGGATATCGACTCACAGAGCACAAAAATGTATTTTCTATAAGTTTTGGACTTGTAGTTTTGTTTTTAGAGAATTTTGAATTTTGCAAGTTTTGATGTGTTTAGACGCTCGGTTAACGAGATATGACGATTTAAACATTTTTTAAAGTGATTTTCTCCAAACGTGAATTTTTCAACTCCAATTGAATTGTATGCGAAGGATATCGACTCACAGAGCACAAAAATGTATTTTCTATAAGTTTTGGACTTGTAGTTTTGTTTTTAGAGAATTTTGAATTTTGCAAGTTTTGATGTGTTTAGACGCTCGGTTAACGAGATATGACGATTTAAACATTTTTAAAATGATTTTCTCCAAACGTGAATTTTTCAACTCCAATTGAATTGTATGCAAAGGATATCGACTCACAGAGCACAAAAATGTATTTTCTATAAGTTTTGGACTTGTAGTTTTGTTTTTAGAGAATTTTGAATTTTGCAAGTTTTGATGTGTTTAGACGCTCGGTTAACGAGATATGACGATTTAAACATTTTTTAAAGTGATTTTCTCCAAACGTGAATTTTTCAACTCCAATTGAATTGTAGGCGAAGGATATCGACTCATAGAGCACAAAAATGTATTTTCTATAAGTTTTGCACTTGTAGTTTTGTTTTTAGAGAATTTTGAATTTTGCAAGTTTTGATGTGTTTAGACGCTCGGTTAACGAGATATGACGATTTAAACATTTTTAAAAGTGATTTTCTCCAAACGTGAATTTTTCAACTCCAATTGAATTGTATGCGAAGGATATCGACTCACAGAGCACAAAAATGTATTTTCTATAAGTTTTGGACTTGTAGTTTTGTTTTTAGAGAATTTTGAATTTTGCAAGTTTTGATGTGTTTAGACGCTCGGTTAACGAGATATGACGATTTAAACATTTTTAAAAGTGATTTTCTCCAAACGTGAATTTTTCAACTCCAATTGAATTGTATGCGAAGGATATCGACTCACAGAGCACAAAAATGTATTTTCTATAAGTTTTGGACTTGTAGTTTTGTTTTTAGAGAATTTTGAATTTTGCAAGTTTTGATGTGTTTAGACGCTCGGTTAACGAGATATGACGATTTAAACATTTTTTAAAGTGATTTTCTCCAAACGTGAATTTTTCAACTCCAATTGAATTGTATGCGAAGGATATCGACTCACAGAGCACAAAAATGTATTTTCTATAAGTTTTGCACTTGTAGTTTTGTATGCAAGTTTTGATGTGTTTAGACGCTCGGTTAACGAGATATGACGATTTAAACATTTTTAAAAGTGATTTTCTCCAAACGTGAATTTTTCAACTCCAATTGAATTGTATGCGAAGGATATCGACTCACAGAGCACAAAAATGTATTTTCTATAAGTTTTGGACTTGTAGTTTTGTTTTTAGAGAATTTTGAATTTTGCAAGTTTTGATGTGTTTAGACGCTCGGTTAACGAGATATGACGATTTAAACATTTTTAAAAGTGATTTTCTCCAAACGTGAATTTTTCAACTCCAATTGAATTGTATGCGAAGGATATCGACTCACAGAGCACAAAAATGTATTTTCTATAAGTTTTGGACTTGTAGTTTTGTTTTTAGAGGATTTTGAATTTTGCAAGTTTTGATGTGTTTAGACGCTCGGTTAACGAGATATGGCGATTTAAACATATTTAAAAGTGATTTTCTCTAAACGTGAATTTTTCAACTCCAATTGAATTGTATGCGAAGGATATCGACTCACAGAGCACAAAAATGTATTTTCTATAAGTTTTGGACTTGTAGTTTTGTTTTTAGAGAATTTTGAATTTTGCAAGTTTTGATGTGTTTAGACGCTCGGTTAACGAGATATGACGATTTAAACATTTTTTAAAGTGATTTTCTCCAAACGTGAATTTTTCAACTCCAATTGAATTGTATGCGAAGGATATCGACTCACAGAGCACAAAAATGTATTTTCTATAAGTTTTGGACTTGTAGTTTTGTTTTTAGAGAATTTTGAATTTTGCAAGTTTTGATGTGTTTAGACGCTCGGTTAACGAGATATGACGATTTAAACATTTATAAAAGTGATTTTCTCCAAACGTGAATTATTCAACTCCAATTGAATTGTATGCGAAGGATATCGACTCACAGAGCACAAAAATGTATTTTCTATAAGTTTTGGACTTGTAGTTTTGTTTTTAGAGAATTTTGAATTTTGCAAGTTTTGATGTGTTTAGACGCTCGGTTAACGAGATATGACGATTTAAACATTTTTTAAAGTGATTTTCTCCAAACGTGAATTTTTCAACTCCAATTGAATTGTAGGCGAAGGATATCGACTCATAGAGCACAAAAATGTATTTTCTATAAGTTTTGCACTTGTAGTTTTGTTTTTAGAGAATTTTGAATTTTGCAAGTTTTGATGTGTTTAGACGCTCGGTTAACGAGATATGACGATTTAAACATTTTTTAAAGTGATTTTCTCCAAACGTGAATTTTTCAACTCCAATTGAATTGTATGCGAAGGATATCGACTCACAGAGCACAAAAATGTATTTTCTATAAGTTTTGCACTTGTAGTTTTGTTTTTAGAGGATTTTGAATTTTGCAAAGTTTTGATGTGTTTAGACGCTCGGTTAACGAGATATGGCGATTTAAACATTTTTAAAAGTGATTTTCTCTAAACGTGAATTTTTCAACTCCAATTGAATTGTATGCGAAGGATATCGACTCTAAGAGCCGGCAGCATATTTTGGCAGTTTTGATATAACCGAAATTCGAGTGTGCACATATCTAGATATGCACCACAGTATGTCAACGGAACAAGTCTGGCAGTGATCTTTTTCAGCTTTCCCTTGCCAGACGCATCCAAAGTGCAGCAAAAAATCAATTTTTGGCGTTTTGGTATAACCGAATAAATGATACACCAAAAAATCATAAAAAATCCCCTGATTTCGAATCTGTGGGTACCGCAAGTTTCTTTTTCAGCTTTCCCCCCGCCAGACCGCTTTAAAGCATTTTTAAGTGCATTTTTCTTATAAAAAACCTATTTACTTATTTTGTGTTAGGTATAACCGTATGATGGTAACAAATTAATATTCTATGTCTATTCCAGGTCTAGAAAATATAATTTTTAGCCAGCTATTTTTCAGTCTTCCCTCTGCCAGACGCATCCAAAGTGCAGTCAAAAATTAACTTTTGGCGTTTTTCTAGGTATTACCCCAATAAATGATACACCAAAAAATCATAAAAAATCCCCTGATTTCAAAAATGTGGGTACCGCAAGTTTCTTTTTCAGCTTTCCCCCCGCCAGACCGCTTTAAAGCATTTTTAAGTGCATTTTTCTTATAAAAACCTTGATTACTTATTTTCTGTTAGGTACAACCGTATGATGGTAACAAATTAATATTCTATGTCTATTCCAGGTCTAGAAAATATAATTTTTAGCCAGCTATTTTTCAGCCTTCCCTCTGCCAGACGCATCCAAAGTGCAGTCAAAAATTAACTTTTGGTGTTTTTCTAGGTATTACCCCAATAAATGATACACCAAAAAATCATAAAAAATCCCCTGTTTTCAAAAATGTGGGTATCAGAAGTTTTTTTTTAGCTTTCGCCCCGCGTGACCGCTTTGAAGCATTTTGAAATGCATTTTTCTAATTAAAAACCTAATAGCTTATTTTCTGTTGGGTATAACCGTATGATGGTAACAAATTAAAATTCTATGTCTATTCCAGGTCTAGGAAATATAAGTTTAAGCCAGATATTTTTCAGCCTTCCCTCTGCCAGACGCCCTTAAAGGTTTCCCAAATAGGTTTTTCCATAGAAAAAACACCTAGTTTCTGTTTTTTTCTTATAAAATTGAAATAATATTTTTTTGTTTAGAGTAACCATATGATGGCCTTTTCCTGATTTAGAAAATGTAAGTTTAAGCCAGTTTTGTTTCAGCCTACCCTCTGCCAGACGCCCGAAAAGGTATTTCAATAGTACGGGAAAGTTAGATTTTGCTATATGGGGCATGAGGGTCTGGGAAAAAATCCGAAATGTCAGAGGGTAGGCTGAAACAAAACTGGCTTAAACTTACATTTTTTAAATCAGTAAAAGGCAGAGAAAGTTAATATTTGGCCATCATATGGTTACTCTAAACAAAAAATATTATTTCAATTTTATAAGAAAAAAACAGAAACTAGGTGTTTTTTCTATGGAAAATTGGGAAACCTTTAAGGGCGTCTGGCAGAGGGAAGGCTGAAAAATATCTGGCTTAAACTTATATTTTCTAAACCAGGAATAGACATAGAATTTTAATTTGTTACCATCATACGGTTATACCCAACAGAAAATAAGCTATTAGGTTTTTAATTAGAAAAATGCATTTCAAAATGCTCCAAAGCGGTCTGGCGGGGCGAAAGCTAAAAAAAAACTTCTGATACTAACATTTTTGAAAACAGGGGATTTTTTATGATTTTTTGGTGTATCATTTATTGGGGTAATACCTAGTAAAACGCCAAAAGTTGATTTTTGACTGCACTTTGGATGCGTCTGGCAGAGGGAAGACTGAAAAATAGCTGGCTAAAAATTTTATTTCCTAGACCTGGAATAGACATAGAATATTAATTTGTTACCATCATACGGTTATACCTAACAGAAAATAAGTAATCAAGGTTTTTATAAGAAAAATGCACTTAAAAATGCTTTAAAGCGGTCTGGCGGGGGGAAAGCTGAAAAAGAAACTTGCGGTACCCACATTTTTGAAATCAGGGGATTTTTTATGATTTTTTGGTGTATCATTTATTGGGGTAATACCTAGAAAAACGCCAAAAGTTAATTTTTGACTGCACTTTGGATGCGTCTGGCAGAGGGAAGACTGAAAAATAGCTGGCTAAAAATTATATTTTCTAGACCTGGAATAGACATAGAATATTAATTTGTTACCATCATACGGTTATACCTAACACAAAATAAGTAAATAGGTTTTTTATAAGAAAAATGCACTTAAAAATGCTTTAAAGCGGTCTGGCGGGGGGAAAGCTGAAAAAGAAACTTGCGGTACCCACAGATTCGAAATCAGGGGATTTTTTATGATTTTTTGGTGTATCATTTATTGGGGTAATACCTAGTAAAACGCCAAAAGTTGATTTTTGACTGCACTTTGGATGCGTCTGGCAGAGGGAAGACTGAAAAATAGCTGGCTAAAAATTTTATTTCCTAGACCTGGAATAGACATAGAATATTAATTTGTTACCATCATACGGTTATACCTAACAGAAAATAAGTAATCAAGGTTTTTATAAGAAAAATGCACTTAAAAATGCTTTAAAGCGGTCTGGCGGGGGGAAAGCTGAAAAAGAAACTTGCGGTACCCACATTTTTGAAATCAGGGGATTTTTTATGATTTTTTGGTGTATCATTTATTGGGGTAATACCTAGAAAAACGCCAAAAGTTAATTTTTGACTGCACTTTGGATGCGTCTGGCAGAGGGAAGACTGAAAAATAGCTGGCTAAAAATTATATTTTCTAGACCTGGAATAGACATAGAATATTAATTTGTTACCATCATACGGTTATACCTAACAGAAAATAAGTAAATAGGTTTTTTATAAGAAAAATGCACTTAAAAATGCTTTAAAGCGGTCTGGCGGGGGGAAAGCTGAAAAAGAAACTTGCGGTACCCACAGATTCGAAATCAGGGGATTTTTTATGATTTTTTGGTGTATCATTTATTCGGTTATACCAAAACGCCAAAAATTGATTTTTTGCTGCACTTTGGATGCGTCTGGCAAGGGAAAGCTGAAAAAGATCACTGCCAGACTTGTTCCGTTGACATACTGTGGTGAATATCTAGATATGTGCACACTCGAATTTCGGTTATATCAAAACTGCCAAAATATGCTGTCGGCTCTCGGTCTAAGATATGACGATTTAAACATTTTTAAAAGTGATTTTCTCCTAACGTGAATTTTTCAACTCCAATTGAATTGTATGCGAAGGATATCGACTCACAGAGCACAAAAATGTATTTTCTATAAGTTTTGGACTTGTAGTTTTGTTTTTAGAGAATTTTGAATTTTGCAAGTTTTGATGTGTTTAGACGCTCGGTTAACGAGATATGACGATTTAAACATTTTTAAAAGTGATTTTCTCCAAACGTGAATTTTTCAACTCCAATTGAATTGTATGCGAAGGATATCGACTCACAGAGCACAAAAATGTATTTTCTATAACTTTTGGACTTGTAGTTTTGTTTTTAGAGAATTTTGAATTTTGCAAGTTTTGATGTGTTTAGACGCTCGGTTAACGAGATATGACGATTTAAACATTTTTTAAAGTGATTTTCTCCAAACGTGAATTTTTCAACTCCAATTGAATTGTATGCGAAGGATATCGACTCACAGAGCACAAAAATGTATTTTCTATAAGTTTTGCACTTGTAGTTTTGTATGCAAGTTTTGATGTGTTTAGACGCTCGGTTAACGAGATATGACGATTTAAACATTTTTAAAAGTGATTTTCTCCAAACGTGAATTTTTCAACTCCAATTGAATTGTATGCGAAGGATATCGACTCACAGAGCACAAAAATGTATTTTCTATAAGTTTTGGACTTGTAGTTTTGTTTTTAGAGAATTTTGAATTTTGCAAGTTTTGATGTGTTTAGACGCTCGGTTAACGAGATATGACGATTTAAACATTTTTTAAAGTGATTTTCTCCAAACGTGAATTTTTCAACTCCAATTGAATTGTAAGCGAAGGATATCGACTCACAGAGCACAAAAATGTATTTTCTATAAGTTTTGGACTTGTAGTTTTGTTTTTAGAGAATTTTGAATTTTGCAAGTTTTGATGTGTTTAGACGCTCGGTTAACGAGATATGACGATTTAAACATTTTTAAAAGTGATTTTCTCCAAACGTGAATTTTTCAACTCCAATTGAATATTATGCGAAGGATATCGACTCACAGAGCACAAAAATGTATTTTCTATAAGTTTTGGACTTGTAGTTTTGTTTTTAGAGAATTTTGAATTTTGCAAGTTTTGATGTGTTTAGACGCTCGGTTAACGAGATATGACGATTTAAACATTTTTTAAAGTGATTTTCTCCAAACGTGAATTTTTCAACTCCAATTGAATTGTATGCGAAGGATATCGACTCACAGAGCACAAAAATGTATTTTCTATAAGTTTTGGACTTGTAGTTTTGTTTTTAGAGAATTTTGAATTTTGCAAGTTTTGATGTGTTTAGACGCTCGGTTAACGAGATATGACGATTTAAACATTTTTTAAAGTGATTTTCTCCAAACGTGAATTTTTCAACTCCAATTGAATTGTATGCGAAGGATATCGACTCAGTTTTGCACTTGTAGTTTTGTTTTTAGAGAATTTTGAATTTTGCAAAGTTTTGATGTGTTTAGACGCTCGGTTAACGAGATATGACGATTTAAACATTTTTAAAAGTGATTTTCTCCAAACGTGAATTTTTCAACTCCAATTGAATTGTATGCGAAGGATATCGACTCACAGAGCACAAAAATGTATTTTCTATAAGTTTTGGACTTGTAGTTTTGTTTTTAGAGAATTTTGAATTTTGCAAGTTTTGATGTGTTTAGACGCTCGGTTAACGAGATATGACGATTTAAACATTTTTTAAAGTGATTTTCTCCAAACGTGAATTTTTCAACTCCAATTGAATTGTATGCGAAGGATATCGACTCACAGAGCACAAAAATGTATTTTCTATAAGTTTTGCACTTGTAGTTTTGTTTTTAGAGAATTTTGAATTTTGCAAAGTTTTGATGTGTTTAGACGCTCGGTTAACGAGATATGACGATTTAAACATTTTTAAAAGTGATTTTCTCCAAACGTGAATTTTTCAACTCCAATTGAATTGTATGCGAAGGATATCGACTCACAGAGCACAAAAATGTATTTTCTATAAGTTTTGGACTTGTAGTTTTGTTTTTAGAGAATTTTGAATTTTGCAAGTTTTGATGTGTTTAGACGCTCGGTTAACGAGATATGACGATTTAAACATTTTTAAAAGTGATTTTCTCCAAACGTGAATTTTTCAACTCCAATTGAATTGTATGCGAAGGATATCGACTCACAGAGCACAAAAATGTATTTTCTATAAGTTTTGGACTTGTAGTTTTGTTTTTAGAGGATTTTGAATTTTGCAAAGTTTTGATGTGTTTAGACGCTCGGTTAACGAGATATGGCGATTTAAACATTTTTAAAAGTGATTTTCTCTAAACGTGAATTTTTTAACTCCAATTGAATTGTATGCGAAGGATATCGACTCACAGAGCACAAAAATGTATTTTCTATAAGTTTTGGACTTGTAGTTTTGTTTTTAGAGAATTTTGAATTTTGCAAGTTTTGATGTGTTTAGACGCTCGGTTAACGAGATATGACGATTTAAACATTTTTTAAAGTGATTTTCTCCAAACGTGAATTTTTCAACTCCAATTGAATTGTATGCGAAGGATATCGACTCACAGAGCACAAAATTTTTAGAGAATTTTGAATTTTGCAAGTTTTGATGTGTTTAGACGCTCGGTTAACGAGATATGACGATTTAAACATTTTTTAAAGTGATTTTCTCCAAACGTGAATTTTTCAACTCCAATTGAATTGTATGCGAAGGATATCGACTCACAGAGCACAAAAATGTATTTTCTATAAGTTTTGGACTTGTAGTTTTGTTTTTAGAGAATTTTGAATTTTGCAAGTTTTGATGTGTTTAGACGCTCGGTTAACGAGATATGACGATTTAAACATTTTTAAAAGTGATTTTCTCCAAACGTGAATTTTTCAACTCCAATTGAATTGTATGCGAAGGATATCGACTCACAGAGCACAAAAATGTATTTTCTATAAGTTTTGGACTTGTAGTTTTGTTTTTAGAGAATTTTGAATTTTGCAAGTTTTGATGTGTTTAGACGCTCGGTTAACGAGATATGACGATTTAAACATTTTTAAAAGTGATTTTCTCCAAACGTGAATTTTTCAACTCCAATTGAATTGTATGCGAAGGATATCGACTCACAGAGCACAAAAATGTATTTTCTATAAGTTTTGGACTTGTAGTTTTGTTTTTAGAGAATTTTGAATTTTGCAAGTTTTGATGTGTTTAGACGCTCGGTTAACGAGATATGACGATTTAAACATTTTTAAAAGTGATTTTCTCCAAACGTGAATTTTTCAACTCCAATTGAATTGTATGCGAAGGATATCGACTCACAGAGCACAAAAATGTATTTTCTATAAGTTTTGGACTTGTAGTTTTGTTTTTAGAGAATTTTGAATTTTGCAAGTTTTGATGTGTTTAGACGCTCGGTTAACGAGATATGACGATTTAAACATTTTTTAAAGTGATTTTCTCCAAACGTGAATTTTTCAACTCCAATTGAATTGTATGCGAAGGATATCGACTCACAGAGCACAAAAATGTATTTTCTATAAGTTTTGGACTTGTAGTTTTGTTTTTAGAGGATTTTGAATTTTGCAAAGTTTTGATGTGTTTAGACGCTCGGTTAACGAGATATGGCGATTTAAACATTTTTAAAAGTGATTTTCTCTAAACGTGAATTTTTCAACTCCAATTGAATTGTATGCGAAGGATATCGACTCACAGAGCACAAAAATGTATTTTCTATAAGTTTTGGACTTGTAGTTTTGTTTTTAGAGAATTTTGAATTTTGCAAGTTTTGATGTGTTTAGACGCTCGGTTAACGAGATATGACGATTTAAACATTTTTTAAAGTGATTTTCTCCAAACGTGAATTTTTCAACTCCAATTGAATTGTATGCGAAGGATATCGACTCACAGAGCACAAAAATGTATTTTCTATAAGTTTTGCACTTGTAGTTTTGTTTTTAGAGAATTTTGAATTTTGCAAAGTTTTGATGTGTTTAGACGCTCGGTTAACGAGATATGACGATTTAAACATTTTTAAAAGTGATTTTCTCCAAACGTGAATTTTTCAACTCCAATTGAATTGTATGCGAAGGATATCGACTCACAGAGCACAAAAATGTATTTTCTATAAGTTTTGGACTTGTAGTTTTGTTTTTAGAGAATTTTGAATTTTGCAAGTTTTGATGTGTTTAGACGCTCGGTTAACGAGATATGACGATTTAAACATTTTTTAAAGTGATTTTCTCCAAACGTGAATTTTTCAACTCCAATTGAATTGTATGCGAAGGATATCGACTCACAGAGCACAAAAATGTATTTTCTATAAGTTTTGCACTTGTAGTTTTGTTTTTAGAGAATTTTGAATTTTGCAAAGTTTTGATGTGTTTAGACGCTCGGTTAACGAGATATGACGATTTAAACATTTTTAAAAGTGATTTTCTCCAAACGTGAATTTTTCAACTCCAATTGAATTGTATGCGAAGGATATCGACTCACAGAGCACAAAAATGTATTTTCTATAAGTTTTGGACTTGTAGTTTTGTTTTTAGAGAATTTTGAATTTTGCAAAGTTTTGATGTGTTTAGACGCTCGGTTAACGAGATATGACGATTTAAACATTTTTAAAAGTGATTTTCCCCAAACGTGAATTTTTCAACTCCAATTGAATTGTATGCGAAGGATATCGACTCACAGAGCACAAAAATGTATTTTCTATAAGTTTTGGACTTGTAGTTTTGTTTTTAGAGAATTTTGAATTTTTGCAAAGTTTTGATGTGTTTAGACGCTCGGTTAACGAGATATGACGATTTAAACATTTTTAAAAGTGATTTTCTCCAAACGTGAATTTTTCAACTCCAATTGAATTGTATGCGAAGGATATCGACTCACAGAGCACAAAAATGTATTTTCTATAAGTTTTGGACTTGTAGTTTTGTTTTTAGAGAATTTTGAATTTTGCAAAGTTTTGATGTGTTTAGACGCTCGGTTAACGAGATATGACGATTTAAACATTTTTAAAAGTGATTTTCTCCAAACGTGAATTTTTCAACTCCAATTGAATTGTATGCGAAGGATATCGACTCACAGAGCACAAAAATGTATTTTCTATAAGTTTTGGACTTGTAGTTTTGTTTTTAGAGAATTTTGAATTTTTGCAAAGTTTTGATGTGTTTAGACGCTCGGTTAACGAGATATGACGATTTAAACATTTTTAAAAGTGATTTTCTCCAAACGTGAATTTTTCAACTCCAATTGAATTGTATGCGAAGGATATCGACTCACAGAGCACAAAAATGTATTTTCTATAAGTTTTGGACTTGTAGTTTTGTTTTTAGAGAATTTTGAATTTTGCAAAGTTTTGATGTGTTTAGACGCTCGGTTAACGAGATATGACGATTTAAACATTTGTAAAAGTGATTTTCTCCTAACGTGAATTTTTCAACTCCAATTGAATTGTATGCGAAGGATATCGACTCACAGAGCACAAAAATGTATTTTCTATAAGTTTTGGACTTGTAGTTTTGTTTTTAGAGAATTTTGAATTTTGCAAAGTTTTGATGTGTTTAGACGCTTGGTTAACGAGATATGACGATTTAAACATTTTTAAAAGTGATTTTCTCCAAACGTGAATTTTTCAACTCCAATTGAATTGTATGCGAAGGATATCGACTCACAGAGCACAAAAATGTATTTTCTATAAGTTTTGGACTTGTAGTTTTGTTTTTAGAGAATTTTGAATTTTTGCAAAGTTTTGATGTGTTTAGACTCTCGGTTAACGAGATATGACGATTTAAACATTTTTAAAAGTGATTTTCTCCAAACGTGAATTTTTCAACTCCAATTGAATTGTATGCGAAGGATATCGACTCACAGAGCACAAAAATGTATTTTCTATAAGTTTTGGACTTGTAGTTTTGTTTTTAGAGAATTTTGAATTTTGCAAGTTTTGATGTGTTTAGACGCTCGGTTAACGAGATATGACGATTTAAACATTTTTAAAAGTGATTTTCTCCAAACGTGAATTTTTCAACTCCAATTGAATTGTATGCGAAGGATATCGACTCACAGAGCACAAAAATGTATTTTCTATAAGTTTTGGACTTGTAGTTTTGTTTTTAGAGGATTTTGAATTTTGCAAAGTTTTGATGTGTTTAGACGCTCGGTTAACGAGATATGGCGATTTAAACATTTTTAAAAGTGATTTTCTCTAAACGTGAATTTTTTAACTCCAATTGAATTGTATGCGAAGGATATCGACTCACAGAGCACAAAAATGTATTTTCTATAAGTTTTGGACTTGTAGTTTTGTTTTTAGAGAATTTTGAATTTTGCAAGTTTTGATGTGTTTAGACGCTCGGTTAACGAGATATGACGATTTAAACATTTTTAAAAGTGATTTTCTCCAAACGTGAATTTTTCAACTCCAATTGAATTGTATGCGAAGGATATCGACTCACAGAGCACAAAATTTTTAGAGAATTTTGAATTTTGCAAGTTTTGATGTGTTTAGACGCTCGGTTAACGAGATATGACGATTTAAACATTTTTTAAAGTGATTTTCTCCAAACGTGAATTTTTCAACTCCAATTGAATTGTATGCGAAGGATATCGACTCACAGAGCACAAAAATGTATTTTCTATAAGTTTTGGACTTGTAGTTTTGTTTTTAGAGAATTTTGAATTTTGCAAGTTTTGATGTGTTTAGACGCTCGGTTAACGAGATATGACGATTTAAACATTTTTAAAAGTGATTTTCTCCAAACGTGAATTTTTCAACTCCAATTGAATTGTATGCGAAGGATATCGACTCACAGAGCACAAAAATGTATTTTCTATAAGTTTTGGACTTGTAGTTTTGTTTTTAGAGAATTTTGAATTTTGCAAGTTTTGATGTGTTTAGACGCTCGGTTAACGAGATATGACGATTTAAACATTTTTTAAAGTGATTTTCTCCAAACGTGAATTTTTCAACTCCAATTGAATTGTATGCGAAGGATATCGACTCACAGAGCACAAAAATGTATTTTCTATAAGTTTTGGACTTGTAGTTTCGTTTTTAGAGAATTTTGAATTTTGCAAAGTTTTGATGTGTTTAGACGCTCGGTTAACGAGATATGACGATTTAAACATTTTTAAAAGTGATTTTCTCCAAACGTGAATTTTTCAACTCCAATTGAATTGTATGCGAAGGATATCGACTCACAGAGCACAAAAATGTATTTTCTATAAGTTTTGGACTTGTAGTTTTGTTTTTAGAGAATTTTGAATTTTGCAAGTTTTGATGTGTTTAGACGCTCGGTTAACGAGATATGACGATTTAAACATTTTTAAAAGTGATTTTCTCCAAACGTGAATTTTTCAACTCCAATTGAATTGTATGCGAAGGATATCGACTCACAGAGCACAAAAATGTATTTTCTATAAGTTTTGGACTTGTAGTTTTGTTTTTAGAGAATTTTGAATTTTGCAAGTTTTGATGTGTTTAGACGCTCGGTTAACGAGATATGACGATTTAAACATTTTTAAAAGTGATTTTCTCCAAACGTGAATTTTTCAACTCCAATTGAATTGTATGCGAAGGATATCGACTCACAGAGCACAAAAATGTATTTTCTATAAGTTTTGGACTTGTAGTTTTGTTTTTAGAGGATTTTGAATTTTGCAAAGTTTTGATGTGTTTAGACGCTCGGTTAACGAGATATGACGATTTAAACATTTTTAAAAGTGATTTTCTCCAAACGTGAATTTTTCAACTCCAATTGAATTGTATGCGAAGGATATCGACTCACAGAGCACAAAAATGTATTTTCTATAAGTTTTGGACTTGTAGTTTTGTTTTTAGAGAATTTTGAATTTTGCAAAGTTTTGATGTGTTTAGACGCTCGGTTAACGAGATATGACGATTTAAACATTTTTTAAAGTGATTTTCTCCAAACGTGAATTTTTCAACTCCAATTGAATTGTATGCGAAGGATATCGACTCACAGAGCACAAAAATGTATTTTCTATAAGTTTTGGACTTGTAGTTTTGTTTTTAGAGAATTTTGAATTTTGCAAAGTTTTGATGTGTTTAGACGCTCGGTTAAAGAGATATGACGATTTAAACATTTTTAAAATGATTTTCTCCAAACGTGAATTTTTCAACTCCAATTGAATTGTATGCGAAGGATATCGACTCACAGAGCACAAAAATGTATTTTCTATAAGTTTTGGACTTGTAGTTTTGTTTTTAGAGAATTTTGAATTTTGCAAAGTTTTGATGTGTTTAGACGCTCGGTTAAAGAGATATGACGATTTAAACATTTTTAAAATGATTTTCTCCAAACGTGAATTTTTCAACTCCAATTGAATTGTATGCGAAGGATATCGACTCACAGAGCACAAAAATGTATTTTCTATAAGTTTTGGACTTGTAGTTTTGTTTTTAGAGAATTTTGAATTTTGCAAAGTTTTGATGTGGATAGACGCTCGGTTAACGAGATATGACGATTTCAACATTTTTAAAGTGATTTTCTCCAAACGTGAATTTTTCAACTCCAATTGAATTGTATGCGAAGGATATCGACTCACAGAGCACAAAAATGTATTTTCTATAAGTTTTGCACTTGTAGTTTTGTTTTTAGAGAATTTTGAATTTTGCAAGTTTTGATGTGTTTAGACGCTCGGTTAACGAGATATGACGATTTAAACATTTTAAAAAGTGATTTTCTCCAAACGTGAATTTTTCAACTCCAATTGAATTGTATGCGAAGGATATCGACTCACAGAGCACAAAAATGTATTTTCTATAAGTTTTGCACTTGTAGTTTTGTTTTTAGAGAATTTTGAATTTTGCAAGTTTTGATGTGTTTAGACGCTCGGTTAACGAGATATGACGATTTAAACATTTTTAAAAGTGATTTTCTCCAAACGTGAATTTTTCAACTCCAATTGAATTGTATGCGAAGGATATCGACTCACAGAGCACAAAAATGTATTTTCTATAAGTTTTGGACTTGTAGTTTTGTTTTTAGAGAATTTTGAATTTTGCAAGTTTTGATGTGTTTAGACGCTCGGTTAACGAGATATGACGATTTAAACATTTTTAAAAGTGATTTTCTCCAAACGTGAATTTTTCAACTCCAATTGAATTGTATGCGAAGGATATCGACTCACAGAGCACAAAAATGTATTTTCTATAAGTTTTGGACTTGTAGTTTTGTTTTTAGAGAATTTTGAATTTTGCAAGTTTTGATGTGTTTAGACGCTCGGTTAACGAGATATGACGATTTAAACATTTTTAAAAGTGATTTTCTCCAAACGTGAATTTTTCAACTCCAATTGAATTGTATGCGAAGGATATCGACTCACAGAGCACAAAAATGTATTTTCTATAAGTTTTGGACTTGTAGTTTTGTTTTTAGAGAATTTTGAATTTTGCAAGTTTTGATGTGTTTAGACGCTCGGTTAACGAGATATGACGATTTAAACATTTTTAAAAGTGATTTTCTCCAAACGTGAATTTTTCAACTCCAATTGAATTGTATGCGAAGGATATCGACTCACAGAGCACAAAAATGTATTTTCTATAAGTTTTGGACTTGTAGTTTTGTTTTTAGAGAATTTTGAATTTTGCAAGTTTTGATGTGTTTAGACGCTCGGTTAACGAGATATGACGATTTAAACATTTTTAAAAGTGATTTTCTCCAAACGTGAATTTTTCAACTCCAATTGAATTGTATGCGAAGGATATCGACTCACAGAGCACAAAAATGTGTTTTCTATAAGTTTTGGACTTGTAGTTTTGTTTTTAGAGGATTTTGAATTTTGCAAAGTTTTGATGTGTTTAGACGCTCGGTTAACGAGATATGACGATTTAAACATTTTTAAAAGTGATTTTCTCCAAACGTGAATTTTTCAACTCCAATTGAATTGTATGCGAAGGATATCGACTCACAGAGCACAAAAATGTATTTTCTATAAGTTTTGGACTTGTAGTTTTGTTTTTAGAGAATTTTGAATTTTGCAAGTTTTGATGTGTTTAGACGCTCGGTTAACGAGATATGACGATTTAAACATTTTTTAAAGTGATTTTCTCCAAACGTGAATTTTTCAACTCCAATTGAATTGTATGCGAAGGATATCGACTCACAGAGCACAAAAATGTGTTTTCTATAAGTTTTGGACTTGTAGTTTTGTTTTTAGAGGATTTTGAATTTTGCAAAGTTTTGATGTGTTTAGACGCTCGGTTAACGAGATATGGCGATTTAAACATTTTTAAAAGTGATTTTCTCTAAACGTGAATTTTTCAACTCCAATTGAATTGTATGCGAAGGATATCGACTCACAGAGCACAAAAATGTATTTTCTATAAGTTTTGGACTTGTAGTTTTGTTTTTAGAGAATTTTGAATTTTGCAAGTTTTGATGTGTTTAGACGCTCGGTTAACGAGATATGACGATTTAAACATTTTTTAAAGTGATTTTCTCCAAACGTGAATTTTTCAACTCCAATTGAATTGTATGCGAAGGATATCGACTCACAGAGCACAAAAATGTATTTTCTATAAGTTTTGCACTTGTAGTTTTGTTTTTAGAGGATTTAGAATTTTGCAAAGTTTTGATGTGTTTAGACGCTCGGTTAACGAGATATGACGATTTAAACATTTTTAAAAGTGATTTTCTCCAAACGTGAATTTTTCAACTCCAATTGAATTGTATGCGAAGGATATCGACTCACAGAGCACAAAAATGTATTTTCTATAAGTTTTGGACTTGCAGTTTTGTTTTTAGAGAATTTTGAATTTTGCAAAGTTTTGATGTGTTTAGACGCTCGGTTAACGAGATATGACGATTTAAACATTTTTTAAAGTGATTTTCTCCAAACGTGAATTTTTCAACTCCAATTGAATTGTATGCGAAGGATATCGACTCACAGAGCACAAAAATGTATTTTCTATAAGTTTTGGACTTGTAGTTTTGTTTTTAGAGAATTTTGAATTTTGCAAAGTTTTGATGTGTTTAGACGCTCGGTTAAAGAGATATGACGATTTAAACATTTTTAAAATGATTTTCTCCAAACGTGAATTTTTCAACTCCAATTGAATTGTATGCAAAGGATATCGACTCACAGAGCACAAAAATGTATTTTCTATAAGTTTTGGACTTGTAGTTTTGTTTTTAGAGAATTTTGAATTTTGCAAGTTTTGATGTGTTTAGACGCTCGGTTAACGAGATATGACGATTTAAACATTTTTAAAAGTGATTTTCTCCAAACGTGAATTTTTCAACTCCAATTGAATTGTATGCGAAGGATATCGACTCACAGAGCACAAAAATGTATTTTCTATAAGTTTTGGACTTGTAGTTTTGTTTTTAGAGGATTTTGAATTTTGCAAAGTTTTGATGTGTTTAGACGCTCGGTTAACGAGATATGACGATTTAAACATTTTTAAAAGTGATTTTCTCCAAACGTGAATTTTTCAACTCCAATTGAATTGTATGCGAAGGATATCGACTCACAGAGCACAAAAATGTATTTTCTATAAGTTTTGCACTTGTAGTTTTGTTTTTAGAGAATTTTGAATTTTGCAAGTTTTGATGTGTATAGACGCTCGGTTAACGAGATATGACGATTTAAACATTTTTTAAAGTGATTTTCTCCAAACGTGAATTTTTCAACTCCAATTGAATTGTATGCGAAGGATATCGACTCACAGAGCACAAAAATGTATTTTCTATAAGTTTTGGACTTGTAGTTTTGTTTTTAGAGAATTTTGAATTTTGCAAGTTTTGATGTGTTTAGACGCTCGGTTAAAGAGATATGACGATTTAAACATTTTTAAAAGTGATTTTCTCCAAACGTGAATTTTTCAACTCCAATTGAATTGTATGCGAAGGATATCGACTCACAGAGCACAAAAATGTATTTTCTATAAGTTTTGGACTTGTAGTTTTGTTTTTAGAGAATTTTGAATTTTGCAAGTTTTGATGTGTTTAGACGCTCGGTTAACGAGATATGACGATTTAAACATTTTTTAAAGTGATTTTCTCCAAACGTGAATTTTTCAACTCCAATTGAATTGTATGCGAAGGATATCGACTCACAGAGCACAAAAATGTATTTTCTATAAGTTTTGGACTTGTAGTTTTGTTTTTAGAGAATTTTGAATTTTGCAAGTTTTGATGTGTTTAGACGCTCGGTTAACGAGATATGACGATTTAAACATTTTTAAAAGTGATTTTCTCCAAACGTGAATTTTTCAACTCCAATTGAATTGTATGCGAAGGATATCGACTCACAGAGCACAAAAATGTATTTTCTATAAGTTTTGGACTTGTAGTTTTGTTTTTAGAGAATTTTGAATTTTGCAAGTTTTGATGTGTTTAGACGCTCGGTTAACGAGATATGACGATTTAAACATTTGTAAAAGTGATTTTCTCCAAACGTGAATTTTTCAACTCCAATTGAATTGTATGCGAAGGATATCGACTCACAGAGCACAAAAATGTATTTTCTATAAGTTTTGGACTTGTAGTTTTGTTTTTAGAGAATTTTGAATTTTGCAAGTTTTGATGTGTTTAGACGCTCGGTTAACGAGATATGACGATTTAAACATTTTTAAAAGTGATTTTCTCCAAACGTGAATTTTTCAACTCCAATTGAATTGTATGCGAAGGATATCGACTCACAGAGCACAAAAATGTATTTTCTATAAGTTTTGGACTTGTAGTTTTGTTTTTAGAGAATTTTGAATTTTGCAAGTTTTGATGTGTTTAGACGCTCGGTTAACGAGATATGACGATTTAAACATTTGTAAAAGTGATTTTCTCCAAACGTGAATTTTTCAACTCCAATTGAATTGTATGCGAAGGATATCGACTCACAGAGCACAAAAATGTATTTTCTATAAGTTTTGGACTTGTAGTTTTGTTTTTAGAGGATTTTGAATTTTGCAAAGTTTTGATGTGTTTAGACGCTCGGTTAACGAGATATGACGATTTAAACATTTTTAAAAGTGATTTTCTCCAAACGTGAATTTTTCAACTCCAATTGAATTGTATGCGAAGGATATCGACTCACAGAGCACAAAAATGTATTTTCTATAAGTTTTGGACTTGTAGTTTTGTTTTTAGAGAATTTTGAATTTTGCAAGTTTTGATGTGTTTAGACGCTCGGTTAACGAGATATGACGATTTAAACATTTTTAAAAGTGATTTTCTCCAAACGTGAATTTTTCTACTCCAATTGAATTGTATGCGAAGGATATCGACTCACAGAGCACAAAAATGTATTTTCTATAAGTTTTGGACTTGTAGTTTTGTTTTTAGAGAATTTTGAATTTTGCAAGTTTTGATGTGTTTAGACGCTCGGTTAACGAGATATGACGATTTAAACATTTTTAAAAGTGATTTTCTCCAAACGTGAATTTTTCAACTCCAATTGAATTGTATGCGAAGGATATCGACTCACAGAGCACAAAAATGTATTTTCTATAAGTTTTGGACTTGTAGTTTTGTTTTTAGAGGATTTTGAATTTTGCAAAGTTTTGATGTGTTTAGACGCTCGGTTAACGAGATATGACGATTTAAACATTTTTAAAAGTGATTTTCTCCAAACGTGAATTTTTCAACTCCAATTGAATTGTATGCGAAGGATATCGACTCACAGAGCACAAAAATGTATTTTCTAAAAGTTTTGGACTTGTAGTTTTGTTTTTAGAGAATTTTGAATTTTGCAAAGTTTTGATGTGTTTAGACGCTCGGTTAACGAGATATGACGATTTAAACATTTTTTAAAGTGATTTTCTCCAAACGTGAATTTTTCAACTCCAATTGAATTGTATGCGAAGGATATCGACTCACAGAGCACAAAAATGTATTTTCTATAAGTTTTGGACTTGTAGTTTTGTTTTTAGAGAATTTTGAATTTTGCAAGTTCTGATGTGTTTAGACGCTCGGTTAACGAGATATGACGATTTAAACATTTTTAAAAGTGATTTTCTCCAAACGTGAATTTTTCAACTCCAATTGAATTGTATGCGAAGGATATCGACTCACAGAGCACAAAAATGTATTTTCTATAAGTTTTGGACTTGTAGTTTTGTTTTTAGAGAATTTTGAATTTTGCAAAGTTTTGATGTGTTTAGACGCTCGGTTAACGAGATATGACGATTTAAACATTTTTTAAAGTGATTTTCTCCAAACGTGAATTTTTCAACTCCAATTGAATTGTATGCGAAGGATATCGACTCACAGAGCACAAAAATGTATTTTCTATAAGTTTTGGACTTGTAGTTTTGTTTTTAGAGAATTTTGAACTTTGCAAAGTTTTGATGTGGATAGACGCTCGGTTAACGAGATATGACGATTTCAACATTTTTTAAAGTGATTTTCTCCAAACGTGAATTTTTCAACTCCAATTGAATTGTATGCGAAGGATATCGACTCACAGAGCACAAAAATGTATTTTCTATAAGTTTTGGACTTGTAGTTTTGTTTTTAGAGAATTTTGAATTTTGCAAGTTTTGATGTGTTTAGACGCTCGGTTAACGAGATATGACGATTTAAACATTTTTAAAAGTGATTTTCTCCAAACGTGAATTTTTCAACTCCAATTGAATTGTATGCGAAGGATATCGACTCACAGAGCACAAAAATGTATTTTCTATAAGTTTTGGACTTGTAGTTTTGTTTTTAGAGAATTTTGAATTTTGCAAAGTTTTGATGTGTTTAGACGCTCGGTTAACGAGATATGACGATTTAAACATTTTTTAAAGTGATTTTCTCCAAACGTGAATTTTTCAACTCCAATTGAATTGTATGCGAAGGATATCGACTCACAGAGCACAAAAATGTATTTTCTATAAGTTTTGGACTTGTAGTTTTGTTTTTAGAGAATTTTGAACTTTGCAAAGTTTTGATGTGGATAGACGCTCGGTTAACGAGATATGACGATTTCAACATTTTTTAAAGTGATTTTCTCCAAACGTGAATTTTTCAACTCCAATTGAATTGTATGCGAAGGATATCGACTCACAGAGCACAAAAATGTATTTTCTATAAGTTTTGGACTTGTAGTTTTGTTTTTAGAGAATTTTGAATTTTGCAAGTTTTGATGTGTTTAGACGCTCGGTTAACGAGATATGACGATTTAAACATTTTTAAAAGTGATTTTCTCCAAACGTGAATTTTTCAACTCCAATTGAATTGTATGCGAAGCATATCGACTCACAGAGCACAAAAATGTATTTTCTATAAGTTTTGCACTTGTAGTTTTGTTTTTAGAGAATTTTGAATTTTGCAAGTTTTGATGTGTTTAGACGCTCGGTTAACGAGATATGACGATTTAAACATTTTTTAAAGTGATTTTCTCCAAACGTGAATTTTTCAACTCCAATTGAATTGTATGCGAAGGATATCGACTCACAGAGCACAAAAATGTATTTTCTATAAGTTTTGGACTTGTAGTTTTGTTTTTAGAGAATTTTGAATTTTGCAAGTTTTGATGTGTTTAGACGCTCGGTTAACGAGATATGACGATTTAAACATTTTTAAAAGTGATTTTCTCCAAACGTGAATTTTTCAACTCCAATTGAATTGTATGCGAAGGATATCGACTCACAGAGCACAAAAATGTATTTTCTATAAGTTTTGGACTTGTAGTTTTGTTTTTAGAGGATTTTGAATTTTGCAAAGTTTTGATGTGTTTAGACGCTCGGTTAACGAGATATGACGATTTAAACATTTTTAAAAGTGATTTTCTCCAAATGTGAATTTTTCAACTCCAATTGAATTGTATGCGAAGGATATCGACTCACAGAGCACAAAAATGTATTTTCTATAAGTTTTGGACTTGTAGTTTTGTTTTTAGAGAATTTTGAATTTTGCAAAGTTTTGATGTGTTTAGACGCTCGGTTAACGAGATATGACGATTTAAACATTTTTAAAAGTGATTTTCTCCAAACGTGAATTTTTCAACTCCAATTGAATTGTATGCGAAGGATATCGACTCACAGAGCACAAAAATGTATTTTCTATAAGTTTTGGACTTGTAGTTTTGTTTTTAGAGAATTTTGAATTTTGCAAGTTTTGATGTGTTTAGACGCTCGGTTAACGAGATATGACGATTTAAACATTTTTTAAAGTGATTTTCTCCAAACGTGAATTTTTCAACTCCAATTGAATTGTATGCGAAGGATATCGACTCACAGAGCACAAAAATGTATTTTCTATAAGTTTTGGACTTGTAGTTTTGTTTTTAGAGAATTTTGAATTTTGCAAAGTTTTGATGTGTTTAGACGCTCGGTTAACGAGATATGACGATTTAAACATTTTTTAAAGTGATTTTCTCCAAACGTGAATTTTTCAACTCCAATTGAATTGTATGCGAAGGATATCGACTCACAGAGCACAAAAATGTATTTTCTATAAGTTTTGGACTTGTAGTTTTGTTTTTAGAGAATTTTGAATTTTGCAAAGTTTTGATGTGTTTAGACGCTCGGTTAAAGAGATATGACGATTTAAACATTTTTAAAATGATTTTCTCCAAACGTGAATTTTTCAACTCCAATTGAATTGTATGCGAAGGATATCGACTCACAGAGCACAAAAATGTATTTTCTATAAGTTTTGGACTTGTAGTTTTGTTTTTAGAGAATTTTGAATTTTGCAAAGTTTTGATGTGTTTAGACGCTCGGTTAACGAGATATGACGATTTAAACATTTTTAAAAGTGATTTTCTCCAAACGTGAATTTTTCAACTCCAATTGAATTGTATGCGAAGGATATCGACTCACAGAGCACAAAAATGTATTTTCTATAAGTTTTGGACTTGTAGTTTTGTTTTTAGAGAATTTTGAATTTTGCAAGTTTTGATGTGTTTAGACGCTCGGTTAACGAGATATGACGATTTAAACATTTTTAAAAGTGATTTTCTCCAAACGTGAATTTTTCAACTCCAATTGAATTGTATGCGAAGGATATCGACTCACAGAGCACAAAAATGTATTTTCTATAAGTTTTGGACTTGTAGTTTTGTTTTTAGAGAATTTTGAATTTTGCAAGTTTTGATGTGTTTAGACGCTCGGTTAACGAGATATGACGATTTAAACATTTTTAAAAGTGATTTTCTCCAAACGTGAATTTTTCAACTCCAATTGAATTGTATGCGAAGGATATCGACTCACAGAGCACAAAAATGTATTTTCTATAAGTTTTGCACTTGTAGTTTTGTTTTTAGAGAATTTTGAATTTTGCAAAGTTTTGATGTGTTTAGACGCTCGGTTAACGAGATATGACGATTTAAACATTTTTTAAAGTGATTTTCTCCAAACGTGAATTTTTCAACTCCAATTGAATTGTATGCGAAGGATATCGACTCACAGAGCACAAAAATGTATTTTCTATAAGTTTTGGACTTGTAGTTTTGTTTTTAGAGAATTTTGAATTTTGCAAGTTTTGATGTGTTTAGACGCTCGGTTAACGAGATATGACGATTTAAACATTTTTTAAAGTGATTTTCTCCAAACGTTAATTTTTCAACTCCAATTGAATTGTATGCGAAGGATATCGACTCACAGAGCACAAAAATGTATTTTCTATAAGTTTTGGACTTGTAGTTTTGTTTTTAGAGAATTTTGAATTTTGCAAGTTTTGATGTGTTTAGACGCTCGGTTAACGAGATATGACGATTTAAACATTTTTAAAAGTGATTTTCTCCAAACGTGAATTTTTCAACTCCAATTGAATTGTATGCGAAGGATATGGACTCACAGAGCACAAAAATGTATTTTCTATAAGTTTTGGACTTGTAGTTTTGTTTTTAGAGAATTTTGAATTTTGCAAAGTTTTGATGTGTTTAGACGCTCGGTTAACGAGATATGACGATTTAAACATTTTTTAAAGTGATTTTCTCCAAACGTGAATTTTTCAACTCCAATTGAATTGTATGCGAAGGATATCGACTCACAGAGCACAAAAATGTATTTTCTATAAGTTTTGGACTTGTAATTCAATTTTAAAGTTCAAGTGACCTCAACTCCAAATTTATAAAGCGTTTCGCCCAGGTACGACAGTGGGCTCATCAGTTAGATCTGTCGTACCCTTACTAAGACGCCTTATTTTGGTCGATGTTTACCGACACTATATAAAACTCACAGCATGAATATACTGTGAATTCTAATATTCAAAGGGAATTTGTTTAAATTCAGACCTTAGAAAAATGTATGCCCGTGGTCAGGCTGATATAATAACGAAGAAAAAAATAACAAAAATAATAAAAATTATTTAAATTATTTCTATTTTAAGTGGAGCGATTGAATATAATTCAATTTTAAAGTTCAAGTGACCTCAACTCCAAATTTATAAAGCGTTTCGCCCAGGTACGACAGTGGGCTCATCAGTTAGATCTGTCGTACCCTTACTAAGACGCCTTATTTTGGTCGATGTTTACCGACACTATATAAAACTCACAGCATGAATATACTGTGAATTCTAATATTCAAAGGGAATTTGTTTAAATTCAGACCTTAGAAAAATGTATGCCCGTGGTCAGGCTGATATAATAACGAAGAAAAAAATAACAAAAATAATAAAAATTATTTAAATTATTTCTATTTTAAGTGGAGCGATTGAATATAATTCAATTTTAAAGTTCAAGTGACCTCAACTCCAAATTTATAAAGCGTTTCGCCCAGGTACGACAGTGGGCTCATCAGTTAGATCTGTCGTACCCTTACTAAGACGCCTTATTTTGGTCGATGTTTACCGACACTATATAAAACTCACAGCATGAATATACTGTGAATTCTAATATTCAAAGGGAATTTGTTTAAATTCAGACCTTAGAAAAATGTATGCCCGTGGTCAGGCTGATATAATAACGAAGAAAAAAATAACAAAAATAATAAAAATTATTTAAATTATTTCTATTTTAAGTGGAGCGATTGAATATAATTCAATTTTAAAGTTCAAGTGACCTCAACTCCAAATTTATAAAGCGTTTCGCCCAGGGTACGACAGATCTAACTGATGAGCCCACTGTCGTACCTGGGCGAAACGCTTTATAAATTTGGAGTTGAGGTCACTTGAACTTTAAAATTGAATTATATTCAATCGCTCCACTTAAAATAGAAATAATTTAAATAATTTTTATTATTTTTGTTATTTTTTTCTTCGTTATTATATCAGCCTGACCACGGGCATACATTTTTCTAAGGTCTGAATTTAAACAAATTCCCTTTGAATATTAGAATTCACAGTATATTCATGCTGTGAGTTTTATATAGTGTCGGTAAACATCGACCAAAATAAGGCGTCTTAGTAAGGGTACGACAGATCTAACTGATGAGCCCACTGTCGTACCTGGGCGAAACGCTTTATAAATTTGGAGTTGAGGTCACTTGAACTTTAAAATTGAATTATATTCAATCGCTCCACTTAAAATAGAAATAATTTAAATAATTTTTATTATTTTTGTTATTTTTTTCTTCGTTATTATATCAGCCTGACCACGGGCATACATTTTTCTAAGGTCTGAATTTAAACAAATTCCCTTTGAATATTAGAATTCACAGTATATTCATGCTGTGAGTTTTATATAGTGTCGGTAAACATCGACCAAAATAAGGCGTCTTAGTAAGGGTACGACAGATCTAACTGATGAGCCCACTGTCGTACCTGGGCGAAACGCTTTATAAATTTGGAGTTGAGGTCACTTGAACTTTAAAATTGAATTATATTCAATCGCTCCACTTAAAATAGAAATAATTTAAATAATTTTTATTATTTTTGTTATTTTTTTCTTCGTTATTATATCAGCCTGACCACGGGCATACATTTTTCTAAGGTCTGAATTTAAACAAATTCCCTTTGAATATTAGAATTCACAGTATATTCATGCTGTGAGTTTTATATAGTGTCGGTAAACATCGACCAAAATAAGGCGTCTTAGTAAGGGTACGACAGATCTAACTGATGAGCCCACTGTCGTACCTGGGCGAAACGCTTTATAAATTTGGAGTTGAGGTCACTTGAACTTTAAAATTGAATTATATTCAATCGCTCCACTTAAAATAGAAATAATTTAAATAATTTTTATTATTTTTGTTATTTTTTTCTTCGTTATTATATCAGCCTGACCACGGGCATACATTTTTCTAAGGTCTGAATTTAAACAAATTCCCTTTGAATATTAGAATTCACAGTATATTCATGCTGTGAGTTTTATATAGTGTCGGTAAACATCGACCAAAATAAGGCGTCTTAGTAAGGGTACGACAGATCTAACTGATGAGCCCACTGTCGTACCTGGGCGAAACGCTTTATAAATTTGGAGTTGAGGTCACTTGAACTTTAAAATTGAATTATATTCAATCGCTCCACTTAAAATAGAAATAATTTAAATAATTTTTATTATTTTTGTTATTTTTTTCTTCGTTATTATATCAGCCTGACCACGGGCATACATTTTTCTAAGGTCTGAATTTAAACAAATTCCCTTTGAATATTAGAATTCACAGTATATTCATGCTGTGAGTTTTATATAGTGTCGGTAAACATCGACCAAAATAAGGCGTCTTAGTAAGGGTACGACAGATCTAACTGATGAGCCCACTGTCGTACCTGGGCGAAACGCTTTATAAATTTGGAGTTGAGGTCACTTGAACTTTAAAATTGAATTATATTCAATCGCTCCACTTAAAATAGAAATAATTTAAATAATTTTTATTATTTTTGTTATTTTTTTCTTCGTTATTATATCAGCCTGACCACGGGCATACATTTTTCTAAGGTCTGAATTTAAACAAATTCCCTTTGAATATTAGAATTCACAGTATATTCATGCTGTGAGTTTTATATAGTGTCGGTAAACATCGACCAAAATAAGGCGTCTTAGTAAGGGTACGACAGATCTAACTGATGAGCCCACTGTCGTACCTGGGCGAAACGCTTTATAAATTTGGAGTTGAGGTCACTTGAACTTTAAAATTGAATTATATTCAATCGCTCCACTTAAAATAGAAATAATTTAAATAATTTTTATTATTTTTGTTATTTTTTTCTTCGTTACTTGTAGTTTTGTTTTTAGAGAATTTTGAATTTTGCAAGTTTTGATGTGTTTAGACGCTCGGTTAACGAGATATGACGATTTAAACATTTTTAAAAGTGATTTTCTCCAAACGTGAATTTTTCAACTCCAATTGAATTGTATGCGAAGAATATCGACTCACAGAGCACAAAAATGTATTTTCTATAAGTTTTGCACTTGTAGTTTTGTTTTTAGAGAATTTTGAATTTTGCAAAGTTTTGATGTGTTTAGACGCTCGGTTAACGAGATATGACGATTTAAACATTTTTAAAAGTGATTTTCTCCAAACGTGAATTTTTCAACTCCAATTGAATTGTATGCGAAGGATATCGATTCACAGAGCACAAAAATGTATTTTCTATAAGTTTTGGACTTGTAGTTTTGTTTTTAGAGAATTTTGAATTTTGCAAAGTTTTGATGTGTTTAGACGCTCGGTTAACGAGATATGACGATTTAAACATTTTTAAAAGTGATTTTCTCCAAACGTGAATTTTTCAACTCCAATTGAATTGTATGCGAAGGATATCGACTCACAGAGCACAAAAATGTATTTTCTATAAGTTTTGGACTTGTAGTTTTGTTTTTAGAGAATTTTGAATTTTGCAAAGTTTTGATGTGTTTAGACGCTCGGTTAACGAGATATGACGATTTAAACATTTTTAAAAGTGATTTTCTCCAAACGTGAATTTTTCAACTCCAATTGAATTGTATGCGAAGGATATCGACTCACAGAGCACAAAAATGTATTTTCTATAAGTTTTGGACTTGTAGTTTTGTTTTTAGAGAATTTTGAATTTTGCAAGTTTTGATGTGTTTAGACGCTCGGTTAACGAGATATGACGATTTAAACATTTTTAAAAGTGATTTTCTCCAAACGTGAATTTTTCAACTCCAATTGAATTGTATGCGAAGGATATCGACTCACAGAGCACAAAAATGTATTTTCTATAAGTTTTGGACTTGTAGTTTTGTTTTTAGAGAATTTTGAATTTTGCAAGTTTTGATGTGTTTAGACGCTCGGTTAACGAGATATGACGATTTAAACATTTTTAAAAGTGATTTTCTCCAAACGTGAATTTTTCAACTCCAATTGAATTGTATGCGAAGGATATCGACTCACAGAGCACAAAAATGTATTTTCTATAAGTTTTGCACTTGTAGTTTTGTTTTTAGAGAATTTTGAATTTTGCAAAGTTTTGATGTGTTTAGACGCTCGGTTAACGAGATATGACGATTTAAACATTTTTTAAAGTGATTTTCTCCAAACGTGAATTTTTCAACTCCAATTGAATTGTATGCGAAGGATATCGACTCACAGAGCACAAAAATGTATTTTCTATAAGTTTTGGACTTGTAGTTTTGTTTTTAGAGAATTTTGAATTTTGCAAGTTTTGATGTGTTTAGACGCTCGGTTAACGAGATATGACGATTTAAACATTTTTAAAAGTGATTTTCTCCAAACGTTAATTTTTCAACTCCAATTGAATTGTATGCGAAGGATATCGACTCACAGAGCACAAAAATGTATTTTCTATAAGTTTTGGACTTGTAGTTTTGTTTTTAGAGAATTTTGAATTTTGCAAGTTTTGATGTGTTTAGACGCTCGGTTAACGAGATATGACGATTTAAACATTTTTAAAAGTGATTTTCTCCAAACGTGAATTTTTCAACTCCAATTGAATTGTATGCGAAGGATATGGACTCACAGAGCACAAAAATGTATTTTCTATAAGTTTTGGACTTGTAGTTTTGTTTTTAGAGAATTTTGAATTTTGCAAAGTTTTGATGTGTTTAGACGCTCGGTTAACGAGATATGACGATTTAAACATTTTTTAAAGTGATTTTCTCCAAACGTGAATTTTTCAACTCCAATTGAATTGTATGCGAAGGATATCGACTCACAGAGCACAAAAATGTATTTTCTATAAGTTTTGGACTTGTAGTTTTGTTTTTAGAGAATTTTGAATTTTGCAAGTTTTGATGTGTTTAGACGCTCGGTTAACGAGATATGACGATTTAAACATTTTTAAAAGTGATTTTCTCCAAACGTGAATTTTTCAACTCCAATTGAATTGTATGCGAAGAATATCGACTCACAGAGCACAAAAATGTATTTTCTATAAGTTTTGCACTTGTAGTTTTGTTTTTAGAGAATTTTGAATTTTGCAAGTTTTGATGTGTTTAGACGCTCGGTTAACGAGATATGACGATTTAAACATTTTTTAAAGTGATTTTCTCCAAACGTGAATTTTTCAACTCCAATTGAATTGTATGCGAAGGATATCGACTCACAGAGCACAAAAATGTATTTTCTATAAGTTTTGGACTTGTAGTTTTGTTTTTAGAGAATTTTGAATTTTGCAAAGTTTTGATGTGTTTAGACGCTCGGTTAACGAGATATGACGATTTAAACATTTTTTAAAGTGATTTTCTCCAAACGTGAATTTTTCAACTCCAATTGAATTGTATGCGAAGGATATCGACTCACAGAGCACAAAAATGTATTTTCTATAAGTTTTGGACTTGTAGTTTTGTTTTTAGAGAATTTTGAACTTTGCAAAGTTTTGATGTGGATAGACGCTCGGTTAACGAGATATGACGATTTCAACATTTTTTAAAGTGATTTTCTCCAAACGTGAATTTTTCAACTCCAATTGAATTGTATGCGAAGGATATCGACTCACAGAGCACAAAAATGTATTTTCTATAAGTTTTGGACTTGTAGTTTTGTTTTTAGAGAATTTTGAATTTTGCAAGTTTTGATGTGTTTAGACGCTCGGTTAACGAGATATGACGATTTAAACATTTTTAAAAGTGATTTTCTCCAAACGTGAATTTTTCAACTCCAATTGAATTGTATGCGAAGGATATCGACTCACAGAGCACAAAAATGTATTTTCTATAAGTTTTGGACTTGTAGTTTTGTTTTTAGAGAATTTTGAATTTTGCAAGTTTTGATGTGTTTAGACGCTCGGTTAACGAGATATGACGATTTAAACATTTTTAAAAGTGATTTTCTCCAAACGTGAATTTTTCAACTCCAATTGAATTGTATGCGAAGGATATCGACTCACAGAGCACAAAAATGTATTTTCTATAAGTTTTGGACTTGTAGTTTTGTTTTTAGAGAATTTTGAATTTTGCAAGTTTTGATGTGTTTAGACGCTCGGTTAACGAGATATGACGATTTAAACATTTTTAAAAGTGATTTTCTCCAAACGTGAATTTTTCAACTCCAATTGAATTGTATGCGAAGGATATGGACTCACAGAGCACAAAAATGTATTTTCTATAAGTTTTGGACTTGTAGTTTTGTTTTTAGAGGATTTTGAATTTTGGAAAGTTTTGATGTGTTTAGACGCTCGGTTAACGAGATATGACGATTTAAACATTTTTAAAAGTGATTTTCTCCAAACGTGAATTTTTCAACTCCAATTGAATTGTATGCGAAGGATATCGACTCACAGAGCACAAAAATGTATTTTCTATAAGTTTTGGACTTGTAGTTTTGTTTTTAGAGAATTTTGAATTTTGCAAAGTTTTGATGTGTTTAGACGCTCGGTTAACGAGATATGACGATTTAAACATTTTTAAAAGTGATTTTCTCCAAACGTGAATTTTTCAACTCCAATTGAATTGTATGCGAAGGATATCGACTCACAGAGCACAAAAATGTATTTTCTATAAGTTTTGGACTTGTAGTTTTGTTTTTAGAGAATTTTGAATTTTGCAAAGTTTTGATGTGTTTAGGACGCTCGGTTAACGAGATATGACGATTTAAACATTTTTAAAGTGATTTTCTCCAAACGTGAATTTTTCAACTTCCAATTGAATTGTATGCGAAGGATATCGACTCACAGAGCACAAAAATGTATTTTCTATAAGTTTTGGACTTGTAGTTTTGTTTTTAGAGAATTTTGAATTTTGCAAGTTTTGATGTGTTTAGACGCTCGTGTTAACGAGATATGACGATTTAAACATTTTTTAAAGTGATTTTCTCCAAACGTGAATTTTTCAACTCCAATTGAATTGTATGCGAAGGATATCGACTCACAGAGCACAAAAATGTATTTTCTATAAGTTTTGGACTTGTAGTTTTGTTTTTAGAGAATTTTGAATTTTGCAAGTTTTGATGTGTTTAGGACGCTCGGTTAACGAGATATGACGATTTAAACATTTTTAAAGTGATTTTCTCCAAACGTGAATTTTTCAACTCCAATTGAATTGTATGCGAAGGATATGGACTCACAGAGCACAAAAATGTATTTTCTATAAGTTTTGGACTTGTAGTTTTGTTTTTTAGAGGATTTTGAATTTTGCAAAGTTTTGATGTGTTTAGACGCTCGGTTAACGAGATATGACGATTTAAACATTTTTAAAAGTGATTTTCTCCAAACGTGAATTTTTCAACTCCAATTGAATTGTATGCGAAGGATATCGACTCACAGAGCACAAAAATGTATTTTCTATAAGTTTTGGACTTGTAGTTTTGTTTTTAGAGAATTTTGAATTTTGCAAAGTTATGATGTGTTTAGACGCTCGGTTAACGAGATATGACGATTTAAACATTTTTTAAGTGATTTTCTCCAAACGTGAATTTTTCAACTCCAATTGAATTGCATGCGAAGGATATCGACTCACAGAGCACAAAAATGTATTTTCTATAAGTTTTGGACTTGTAGTTTTGTTTTTAGAGAATTTTGAATTTTGCAAAGTTTGATGTGTTTAGACGCTCGGTTAACGAGATATGACGATTTAAACATTTTTAAAGTGATTTTCTCCAAACGTGAATTTTTCAACTCCAATTGAATTGTATGGCCGAAGGATATCGACTCACAGAGCACAAAAATGTATTTTCTATAAGTTTTGGACTTGTAGTTTTGTTTTTAGGAGAATTTTGAATTTTGCAAGTTTTGATGTGTTTAGACGCTCGGTTAACGAGATATGACGATTTAAACATTTTTTAAGTGATTTTCTCCAAACGTGAATTTTTCAACTCCAATTGAATTGTATGCGAAGATATCGACTCACAGAGCACAAAATGTATTTTCTATAAGTTTTGGACTTGTAGTTTTGTTTTAGAGAATTTGAATTTTGCAAGTTTTGATGTGTTTAGACGCTCGGTTAACGAGATATGACGATTTAAACATTTTAAAAGTGATTTTCTCCAAACGTGAATTTTTCAACTCCAATTGAATGTATGCGAAGGATATCGACTCACAGAGCACGAAAATGTATTTTCTATAAGTTTTGGACTTGTAGTTTTGTTTTTAGAGAATTTTGAATTTGCAAAGTTTTGATGTGTTAGACGCTCGGTTAACGAGATATGACGATTTAAAAACATTTTTAAAAGTGATTTTCTCCAAACGTGAATTTTTCAACTCCAATTGAATTGTATGCGAAGGATATCGACTCACAGAGCACAAAAATGTATTTTCTATAAGTTTTGGACTTGTAGTTTTGTTTTTAGAGAATTTTGAATTTTGCAAGTTTTGATGTGTTTAGACGCTCGGTTAACGAGATATGACGATTTAAACATTTTTTAAAAGTGATTTTCCTCCAAACGTGAATTTTTCAACTC